>NC_049214.1:28248788-28506288 GCF_013347855.1 Anguilla anguilla
CCATCCTGTACCAAACTGCGCATCGCCCTGTGGAGCTACTGGCCGCAGTTGGCATTGATTACGATCCAGATTCAGTCCGAGACCGCAAGGCTCGTTCTTGCACCAAAGCGTAGCGCCTTATCAGAATGAGCCAGACACTCATTTATTTGTAAAACTCATTCTCTCTCACTCTCTCCCTCTCTCTCTCTTCCCCCTCTCCCCTCCAGGTGAAGGATGCTGGAGGTGTGATCAATGAGGAACTCCCAAACTGCTGGGAGTGTCCTAAGTGCAATCACGCAGGAAAGACAGGGAAAGTAAGTATCTCTGCTGGAGAGTGGGGGACTCAGGGGTGCTATATGCTGCAGTGATGGGGGTGAGGTGTGTGTGGTATATGCTGCAGTGATGGGGTGAGGTGTGTGTGGTATATGCTCAGAGATGGGGGTATGGTGTGTGTGGTATATGCTCTGCTATAGGGGTAAGGTGTATGTGTGGTACATGCTCAGAGATTGGGGTGGGTGTGTGTGGTATATGCTGCAGTGATGGGGGTGAGGTGTTTGTGCTATATGCTCAGAGATAGGGGTGAGGTGTGTGTGGTATATGCTGCAGTGATGGGGTGAGGTGTGTGTGGTATATGCTGCAGTGATGGGGGTGAGGTGTTTGTGCTATATGCTGCAGTGATGGGGGTGAGGTGTATGTGGTATATGCTCACAGATAGGGGTAAGGTTTCTGTGTGGTATATGCTGCAGTGATGGGGTGAGGTGTGTGTGGTATATGCTGCAGTGATGGGGTGAGGTGTTTGTGCTATGCTCAGAGATAAGGGTGAGGTGTATATGGTGTATGCTCAGTGATGGGTGTACAGTGCTGGTATGTGATGCCAGAAGCGATAGGCATAAGGTATAAAGTTGTTTCTTGTGCTTTTCTACCTTTTGGCCCTGAAGCAGAAAAGGGGCCCCGGGTTCAAGTACGCGTCCAACCTGCCGGGGTCCCTCCTGAGGGAGCAGCGTCTGGGCCGGGACATCAAGGAGGAGCCGGACACGCCCCCGGCCTTGCCCTCCGCCCTGCCCCGCAGGAAGGCCGAGCGGGAGGACACGCCCAAACGCAGGCCGCCCCTCCTCACCCCTGAGGACCTGCCCTTAGCCCTGCCCCTGCCCCTGCCCCTGCCCCTGCCCCGCCTAGACGACAACCCGCTCCGAAGGAAGAGGAAGCTCTTCAGCACTGACCCAGACCCCGCGCTGCTGAAAAAGGTACTGGCCAATCACTTCTCTGCCTAGTTACCCAGACTCCGCCTCCTCTGTGCACACCGTTATTGACTTCTGGGAGGGTGGGGTTATGAAGTTTTATATTTACAAAATTGGTCATTTAAAGTAATTGAATAAGAGCTTCACAGTAAGGCATGTTTCTTAAGGGCCTCTTGGCCATTGACATTTGGTGGCCACCGGACCACATGAAATGTCCTCTGGCTCACAGTTCTGTTGCTCGTCCTTCCCCAGCAGCGGAAGCTGGATGACCCGCCCCTCCCCCAGCTGCTGCGGCAGATCAAGATGGAGGAGGAGGAGCAGGAGGAAGAGTTCGGGAGGGCGCTGGAGGGGCGGGGGGCGGATCATGTGCACAAACACGAGGAGGAAGAGGACAGGGATATGGAGGGCCGGGAGGAAGAGGAGGACCAGGAGGAGTCGAGGAGGGCCCCGCCCAGCGCCCTGCTCCGGACGGCCGCGGCCGAGGAGAGTGGCCAGTCGCACCCCAGCTCCCCGCGGGCGGGGCCCAGCGGCGAGGGGGGCTGGGAGGGGCAGGAAAAGGGGCGGGGCCGGGCGCCGCGGCAACGCCGGCTGCCCAATAAGGAGCTGAGCAAGGAGCTGAGCAAGCAGCTGAACCAGGAGATCCAGCGGACCGAGCACAGCCTGGCCCAGGAGGCGTGCCCGCTGCTCAAACCCGAGCCCGACTGCGAGCGCGGGGGGTCCCCCGACGAGCCGCCGCCGCCGCCGCTCCTCAACGGCTCCGCCCCGCCCCCCCTCCGCCTGACCCCGCCTCCGCCGGCCGCCCCGCCCCCCCACGGCCACGGCCCCGCCCCCTGCCGCTCCCCGCCCAGGTGCCTGCCCGTGATGGAGCGTCACGTGATCAGGCCGCCGCCCATCAGCCCGCCCCCGGACCAGCTGCCCCTGGAGCGGGGCGACGCCCACCCCATGCGCCGGGAGGGCTGGATGGCCGTGTTCCGCCACCTCACGCACGCCGAGCTCTGCGTCTGCATGCGCGTCTGCAAGACCTGGAACCGCTGGTGAGCAAGCGCGTGTGCGCGCGTGCGTGCGTGTGTGCGTGCGCGTCTGTCTGTGTGCTTCTCGGTGATTCTGATTGGCTGTGTAAGCGTATTTACGATTGGCACGATCACTGTATGTCTGTATGTAAGTCTGATTGGCTGTTTTGAGTGTGTAGATTATTGTGAGAGGCTGTGTGTGCTCCTGTGGTTGGCTCTGTATGCATTGTGATTGGCTGTGTGAATGCGTAAATGATTGTGATTTCCTCGGTTATTATGAATGTGATTTCAGTTCGGCTCTGTGGGCGTGTAGCTGATTGTGATTGGCTGTGCTGTGCTGTGTTATCCAGGTGCTGTGATAAGAGGCTGTGGTCCAGCATTGATCTGAACCGCTGCAAGTCCATCACCCCCCTCATGCTGAGCGGGATAATCCGGCGGCAGCCGGCCTCTCTGGACCTCAGCTGGACCAACATCTCCAAGAAGCAGCTCAGCTGGCTCATCAACAGGCTGCCGGGTCAGTTACGCCTCCACACAGCCAGAGGGCGCTGTCTCGAAACCACCACACCTCCACACCACCAGGGGGAGCTCTCACAAAACCACTAACTATTTTAGAGTACCTGTGCACAGCTTGGTCATGTGTGTTTTATTTTGTTTCTTTCTAAATGCAGCTGCTCTAGACTCTAAGTTAATCACCTTCTGGAGGTACTGCACATTTGAGGGCTGCGTGCGAATCATAGAAGTGGGCTGTGTTCACGCTTTAAGAATAACATTTAACTATTAATTAATGTTAGGCATGAATGGTGCCGGAGATGTTGAAATGCAACCTGATTTAGAGGAAAGTGGCTGTTATTGGCTTATCTTGGAGCTTCCAGGTCATTGACAAAAACACATCACAAGATCAAGAAGAAATACTGAGATAGAAGGATATGTTTTTGCTTGAAAGAATGGCCGATTAAATGCGTGTAAGTGCTGATGTTTGGGCTGGTGGCTGCGTCCGTGCTGTGCTGATGGGTAATGGTGACCCCGCCCTGCAGGTCTGAGGATGCTGTACCTGGCAGGGTGTTCCTGGGTGGCCGTCTCCGCCCTCTGCACCTCCAGCTGCCCCCTGCTCCGCACCCTGGACCTGCAGTGGGTGGAGGGCCTGAAGGACGCCCAAATGAGGGACCTGCTGTCCCCTCCCACCGACAACCGGCCAGGTAACCACACCCCCTAACACCTATACCACTCCCCCTCCCACTGACCAGGTAACCATACCTTCTAACACCTACACCTGTTACCCAGATAACCACACCCCTTCCTACTGACAACTGGGCACATAACCACACCCTGTAACACCTACACCTGTTACCCAGATAACCACGCTCCCTCCTACCGACAACCAGACAGGTAACATTGGTTTATAGATGCAGTTCAGTTTCAGCAGGAGTGAAGTAATGTTTAGTTGTGATTGGCTGTTCCAGGTCAGGTGGACAGCAGGAGTAAGCTGCGTAACGTGGTGGACCTGCGGCTGGCGGGGTTGGACGTCACGGACGTGTCTCTGCGGCTGATAATCCGGTACATGCCGCTCCTCTCCCGCCTGGACCTCAGCTACTGCAACCACATCAGCGACCAGTCCATCAACGTCCTCACAGCCGCGGGGACCACCACGCGCGACTCGCTCACCGAGATCAACCTGTCAGGTAAGAGTCACAGCACCGTGGCCCAATGGCCTGCTGGGTAAGAGTCACAGCACCACGCCCCATCAAACAGCATGCTGGGTAAGAGTCACAGCACCACGCCCCATCAAACTGCATGCTGGGTAAGAGTCACAGCACCATGGCCCAATAGCCTGCTGGGTAAGAGTCACAGCACCACATTCCATCAAACAGCATGCTGGGTAAGAGTCACAGCACCACGCCCCATCAAACTGCATGCTGGGTAAGAGTCACAGCACCACATTCCATCAAACAGCACGCTGGGTAAGAGTCACAGCACCACGCCCTGTCAAACTGCATGCTGGGTAAGAGTCATAGCACCACCACCAAACCAACTTAGTCTGTTACCCTTTACATCCCTCTTTTCAGTCTGACTCTGTAAGTCTGTTTGCTGGTGTCTGTTCTGTCTGGCTGCCTGCCAGTTGTCCAGTGACCATGATATGCGACTGTCTGTTGTTCCAATGACCTTGATATGCACTTTTGTACATTAGTTTGGATAAAAGGGTCTGCTAAATAAATGTAATGTAATGCCCCTTTGCCTGGTGTATTTGCCTGTGTACATGACGGTGCTGTAGTGATATTTCTCCAGAGATAGACATCTCAGTAAAGCTGTGGGGTTTCTGTAATCTGTGGCTGTTTCACTTCTGAATGTGTTCAGACCAGGCTGTAACCCCGCTCTCTTACCTTCCCGCTCTGCAGTTTGCAATCGAGTCACCGACCAATCGCTGAGCTTCTTCAAGCGCTGCGGGAGCATCTGCCACATAGACCTGCGGTACTGCAAGCAGGTGACCAAGGCCGGCTGCCAGCAGTTCATCGCGGAGATGTCCGTCAGCGTGCAGTTCGGCCTGGTGGAGGAGAAACTGCTGCGGAAGCTCTGCTAGCGTTTGTGGGAATGCAGAGACCCCAGTGCACAGGAACAGGAAGAGGAACAGGAACAGGAAGGCACACACGGGAACAGGAACAGGAAGAGGAAGAGGAATTGAATGGAAAAAGCCATGAATCCCAGAAGACCAGAATGGGGGAAAGTCAAGTTATTTTGGGGGGACTGAACCCTTTTTTTGTTGTTTTCTTGTGGGAAAATGAATGTCGCCTGAAAAAAGGGGGTTGTTGAGCAAGTGTGCGTGAGTGAGAGTGCGCGCACACGTGTGTGTGTGTGTGTGTGTGTGAGAGAGACAGAGTATGAGCATAAGCACATTATTGTTTGTGAGTGTGAGTATGGAAGAGTGTGTGTGTGAGAGAGAGAATGAGCATGAGCACATTATTGTCTGTGAGTGTGAGTATGGAAGAGTGTGTGTGTGAGAGAGAGAGAGTATGAGCATGAGCACATTATTGTCTGTGAGTGTGAGTATGGAAGCGTGTGTGTGTGAGAGAGAGAGTATGAGCATGAGCACATTATTGTCTGTGAGTGTGAGTATGGAAGCGTGTGTGTGTGAGAGAGAGAGTATGAGCATGAGCACATTGTCTGTGAGTGTGAGTATGGAAGAGTGTGTGTGTGAGAGAGAGAGAGTATGAGCATGAGCACATTATTGTCTGTGAGTGTGAGTATGGAAGAGTGTGTGTGTGAGAGAGAGAGAGTATGAGCATGAGCACATTATTGTCTGTGAGTGTGAGTATGGAAGCGTGTGTGTGTGTGTGTGTGTGTGCGGGTGTGTGCCCATACACGTGCGTGCTCGCGTGCCTGTGTGTGCGTGTGTCTGTGCGTGATGGGTGGAGGCTGAGGTGGTGTGTCCACAGGCGTCCCCATGGAAACAGTGTGTGAACGCCTCATGCTGCTAAAGCGAGACCCGCGTGTGCAGCCTGTGAGATCGGCCTTTTGGGGAGAGACTGCCACAGAACACATCGATTTTCTGTTCTGAACGTCCTTCTAAACCTTTAAGTTAACTTTTTTTAAATGCGTATAAGAAAAACAAGACAAAAAAGAAATGACCACGGTTGGTGTTTATTATTATTATTACTGTTATTATTATTATTTTTTACTTTATAGCATACGTTTTGTTACCATGCAAACCTCATGTAATGCAGAGATATTTTTGTATGAGAAAATGCCCAGGCTATCTGCAGTATCGAACAGCGGTTTGAATGCCACGACTGACAGTATTTCAATCTGCATCACCGTTGCACTCTGGGCTGGACTGACCCCAGCTTTACCCATGTTACCATAGTAACTTATACTGCTGTGTGCGTCTTGTATGGGATTGCCCAATTGTAAGGACAAAGGTTACCCCCTCGTTTAGTCCAATTTCAAGTTTATATTTCACTGTCTTTATACCTGGGATTTCTGGGAAAGAAAAAAACAAAACAATTTGCACTGTTTGACACAAATAAATTTAGCTATTTTTTTTTCTCCGAGTGTATCAGATATTTATACGGGAAGCTTTGCGAGGGGACCCCGTGTTCTCGGGGTCTCTGACGGCGTCTTCTCGTTCGAGCCCTCGGAGCCTTTGTTCTTCCGGAGAGACGCTCGGATCGCGAGGAGTTTGAATAAAATCCCGCGTTTTTCACGCCAGCTATCGTACGTTGCCGTTGAGTTGAGAGGGGGGAGGGAGGGTTAATTAGAGCATGCTGTATATACGGAACCCCACGTCAAAAACAAATGTTTAAATATGGCGTAGTGAAAAGGAAAATATTTTAGACCGAGTTTATATGTTCTGAAAGTATTGGGGTTTGTTTTTTTTTTTTTACATGTCAAAATATGTGAGTGTCACTTATTGCCACTTTTTATATACGTCATGCGGTATGCTGCGGAAATTGTATATGTTGCAAAACGATGTATTTATGCACCGCAGTGTGTGCTGACATGGACGCATATGAAAGTGGCAGTAATTGTTTTCGTTTTTAATGATGCATCTTTTGACATAAATGGAAAATAAAGACCTTGTTTTCTATGGAAAATATATAAACAATGTCCTGTACCAGTTTACTAAGTGGGTAGCAAATCAGTTTTCTCCATTCATTGTATGCATGTGGTCCTGGTCACATCTCGTACAATATTGCCAAGCACAAGCAGTAGGGATACTGCTGCTCACAGACGTGAACCTCCCCAGTAGAACAGTTTTAAGATGTTTCTCACCAGATCGAATTTGCAGCATACACACTTACACAAATTTAAACTTTAAATCTGAACTTGTTCGCCCCCTTGATCTAGAGCACTGACATCTTTTCAGTTCACATTTTTGTCAACAAACATAATTGAAAACACTCCCCTTGTAGACCATTTGCGGCAGTCTTAACCCATGTACCCATGTCAGTTTCTCCCATGATAATATTTGTGTACATGACACCCATCTCTGTCTGTAACCATCCCTGATTTCCCACTGTCTAAATAAAGTATAAAAAACGTACATAAGAAGACAGAATGGATCAGCTCTGGATCTTATCATAAGGGAGGAGAGACACCAAGAGTAGGCGACACTGTCATTAGTTAAGGTACTATATTTTTATTAAAGGCTGTTCTTTTTGTCAGTTACCAAAATAAAAAGATAAACATTCCATGTTACAAAGTCCAGACCAGACCTGGTCAAACTGTCTGCAGCTGCCATTGTGACACCTTTTGAGAAATAGCAGCATGCAGTTTCCTGTTATACATACAACGCACACACACACATAAAAACATCCTCATACACTCCCATCTACATTCAGCGATCACTTTATTAGGTACACCTGCTCCTCCAAATAGCCAATCACATGGCTACAAATCAATATATATTAAGCATCCAGAAATGATAAAGGGGTTTAGATGTGTATAGGTGTACCTAACAAAGTGGCCACTGAGTGTATATCCACACACGCTTATAGACTCACACACAAGCATACACACAGAATCCCACACACACATATATATATATATATATATATATATATATATATATATATATATACATATATAGTGCAGTCCAAGTATTTGGACTCGCACAATTCTTCATTTATTTCCCTCTACTCCAACACACTGGATTTGAAATAAAACAATGAAAACGAGGTTAAAGTGCAGACGGTCGGCTTTAATTTGAGGGTATTTACATCCATGTTGGGCCAAGCCATTTAGGAATCGCAGCCCTTTTTACACAGTTCCCCAATTTTAGGGGTCCAAAAGTAATCGGACAATTGGCTGCTCAGCTGTTTCTTGGCAAGCTGTGTTTAGTTGCATCATTAGTTCATGCACAAGAATGTCGACAAAAGGTCTAGAGTTCTTTCTAGGTGGGGCATTTGCATTTGGAGTCTGTTGCTGTTGTCTCTCAACACGAGGACCAAGGAAGTGTCAATGTCAGAAAAGCAGGCCATCATGAGGGTGAAAAATCTGAATAAATCAGACAGCAAAAACATTGGGCGTGTCAAAATTAACTGTTCGGTACATTGCTGAGGAGCAAGAACACACTGGTGAGCTCAACAATAGCAAACGGCCTGGTAGACCACAGAAGACCACTGTAGTGGGTGACCACAGGATACTTTTAGTTGAGAAGAAACTGTTGAACAGATCAAGAACACCCTCCAGGATGTAGGCATAGACGTGTCAAAGACTACCATAAGGAGAAGACTACACCAGCATAACCTCAGAGGGTTCACTGCAAGATGCAAACTATGTAAGCCTGAAAAACAGAACAGCTCGCTTAGAGTTTGCTAAAAAGCACATAAAAAACTATAGTGCTTATAGACAGATGAGTATTAACCTGTACAAAAGTGATGGAAAGAAGAAAGAAAGGAAGTGCTAATAATCCAAGACTGTAATTCCTATACAGCTCACCTGATATGAATGTAAATATCCTCAAATTAAAGCTGACAGTCTTTAACCTCATATTCATTGTTTCAAATCCAATGTGCTGGAGCACAGAGCCAAAACAACAAAACTGTGTCACTGTCCAAATACTTATGGGCTGCTCTGTATATCCACACACACCCACACACACACACACGCACACACACACACACACACGCACACACATACACACACACACACGCATGCACACACACACCCACACACACACACACACGCGCACGCACACACACACACCCACACACGCATGCACACACACGCACACACACGCATGCACACACACACACACACACATACACACACACACACACGCGCACACACACACACGCACACACACACACACACGCATGCACACACACACGCACACACACACTGGTTGTAGTGTTAGTGTTTTAAAGGTCTGTTTTTGTCTCGAAACAGAAAGGGAGGAATAAAAGTAGGGTGATGAAACCTAAGTGTCCACTAGGAGGCATTAGACCAGCATACTGTGTCCTCAGCATCTCAAAGCTCCACTATCATTGGTGGACAGATCGCTCTAGCCAATCAAATCAACAGTAGTTACACCCACAACAGTGAACACAACTTCAGTAATACGAAAATTGGTACATGAAAACAATATTGTCAGATACTATTAAATATTAAACATTCAAAACAAATGAAAAATATATATACTGTATGTACATCTCAGTTAACAGTAATATCAAACATATGCAATTCATTTTACAGCAATTAATTTTCCTCTATGTATTTCTATGTACCACAAGTGTGAGTAAATCTTTCATTATGTTTTTTCTCGACAGAGGAAGATGACTGTTAAACTAAAAAAACAGAACACAATCATCATAATCCCACCTTGTAATAAAAAAAGAAAACCAAATTTTTAGAAAGTCACATTCAATCACAACATAAAACGAAGACATGTAGAATGTCAAGATTAATACTCAGCTATGAACCTTGGGGGGGGGGGGGGGGGAACCAAGTAGCACCTGTATTGTCCTTGTAAAAGTCTGGCCCCTGCCGTGCGGTAGTTCAACAGACTGAGAGAGCGAGATGGAGGAAAGAATGAGACTAATATTGCTAAGAGTCAAAGAACAGCACGAGTGCAACCTCGCAGCTCAGTGCTTTGCACATTTTAGGAGTGTGTGTGTTTTGTTTTTACCACCCATACCTCTGCTGCAGATGGGGAGGGGGGGGCAGGGGAGGGACGGGACGGGACGGGAGGGGACTTCACACTCTACGTTCTTAGATGTTGGGATGAAAGCAAAATGAGTTTATTTATTTCTTAACGTATGCTCATCCGTCTAATCGCTCCGGTAGGAAGGCCCAATTGCATTAGCGTTATGCGGTCTACGACTCCTTGTTTACTGGATCTGAGCAGCTGCTACTCATCAGCTGGAACTTAAATCACTTTCATGGAGGCTGTAACTGCAGCAGGATGGAAAAATTCACACCGGTCCATCCATTTCACACCCATGCTAAGAGTCACACACACACACACACACACACACACACATACATACACAGAATTGCCTAGGTAAGTCTACCACACTATTCTTGGCACCTCCTCCCACCCCACCCAGCCCTGCCCAGCACCTGCTTCTGCCCCCCTGACCCCACCTAGCCTCACCCCTGTGGAACACCACTATTCTGCCCCGCACCCCCCCCCCCCTCGTTCCACCTCTGTAGAACACCATTACCCTACCCCCCCACCTCCCCACCCCCCAGCCCCACCCCGCCCCGCCCCACCCCTGTAAAACAGCACTAATCCTTCATTCCATGCACTCTTTGCAGCAGATTCATTCTGTCCTTTTCCTACACCCCACACGTCTAAAAACAGCTCTGCATTTTTCTGAAAAACACTGTAAAATCACAATGGTAAACAGTCTACATTATAAGTACTGTAAACCTAGTCCTGAAAGCAGTTTAACTCAGGCTGTTATAGAAGAGAGTTCTAGAATGTAAGGACTGCTACTGGAACCCCCTTTCTCCCGTTCGTCAGTCTGGGATCTCTGCAGGGGGCTAAGAGAGAGTGAGTGAGAGAGATCCATTAAACTATCACTGCCCTCTGGTCCATCCATGGTTAGATCTCCAAATCCTCTTTGGCAGTGCTCCAGGGAGATGGGTCAAAGGTCACAGGCAAAGACCGTCTGAGCCGGGACACCATGACACTGCGTCCATTGCAGTGGTTGAGATGCTAGGAACTCTTGTATTAGATGTTTTGGTAACCTTGATTGCGGTTGCCAGTGGTTGTGGTGGTCGTTGTGGTAATGGTGTTTGTGCTAGTGGGTGTGGCGATGGTCACTGTGGTACTGTAATGGTGATTGTGTCTGTCAGTGGTAGTAGTCATGAGTCATGGTAATGGTGATTCTGATTGTCAGTGGTTGCGATGAATCATCGTGGTAATGGTGATTCTGGTAGATGGTGGTCTGATAGTTGCTGTGGTGTTTGTGATTCTGCTAACGGTGATTCTGGTGTCATTTGGAATGGTAAAACAATTCTGGGTGTCGTGGTTGTGGTGTCCGTGATTCAGGGTTTTGGTGATTCTGGTGTCAGTGGTAAAGGTGTCAGTAATTCTGGTTGCCGGTGGCTGTGCTGTCTGTGATTCTGGGTTTTGGTGATTCTGGCGTCAGTGGTAAGGGTGGCGGTGGTTCTGTTTGTTGGTAGTTGTGCTGTCCGTGATTTTGGGTGTCGGTGGTTGAGGTGCCAGTGGTAAGGGTGTCGGTGGTTCTGGCGTCAGTGGTAAGGGTGTCGGTGGTTCTGGTGTCAGTTGTGAGGGTGTCAGTGATTCTGGCGTCAGTGGTAAGGGTGTTGGTGGTTCTGGCGTCAGTGGTAAGGGTGTCGGTGGTTCTAGCGTCAGTGGTAAGGGTGTCGGTGGTTCTGGCGTCAGTGGTAAGGGTGTCGGTGGTTCTGCCGTCAGTGGTAAGGGTGTCGGCGGTTCTGGCGTCAGTTGTGAGGGTGTCAGTGATTCTGGCATCAGTGGTAAGGGTGTCGGTGGTTCTGGCGTCAGTGTTAAGGGTGTCGGTGGTTCTGGCGTCAGTGGTAAGGGTGTCGGTGGTTCTGGCGAGCGGCCGATGCCGCGGCTTTAGGACCTGAAGACGTGCACGGCGCGCACCACGTACTGCCTGCAGATGGGGCACTCGTTCATGCGCTTCCCACACCGGGTGCAGGTGACCATGTGACCACACTCCAGCAGCACACAGTCAATCACCGCATCCATGCAGATCCTGCACAGAGACTCGTCCTGATTGGTCAGCTGGGGTTTCAGACTGTCTGTGGAGAGAGGGGGGCGGAGAGAGATGTAAGACCTCCTCCATTGAGTGCAGTCTGAACAGGGGAGAAAGCTGGGTTAGCTCTGGCTAATGATTTTTTGGAAAAAGCTGTGATCCTTAAAATTTTACTGTAGGTAAAAATAGCACAAAAATGTTCCACCCTGAAATAGCTGTTATTATTGTTGATTACTTTCTTGTGAATCTGTGATCTCCAGTTCCAGTAAATAACAAAATCTACTAGGTGCAGCATTTGGGCGTGAACACCACTCATCCCTAATTGGGAGTTGACAGCTTGGGACATAGTGAAGAGTAGATGATAGACAGGGAAGTGGACCTATCACAGCCAGGTAAAGCAGTCTGTTTCCAGGACAGAACGTAACACCTGTGCTCAAACTCACACCTCCTTAATGAGGGCGTTGCATATTCACACTCATAAACACCCTGCTCTAATAGCATGAGGTGACAGGACTGAGAACACGCTCATATACAGAGCACAAGCCTGAAAAGAACCGGAACAAGATAAGAACAAGTGAGCAGTGTGACTACATTTCCCATCGTGCATCACTATGATAGGTGCACATACTTGTGGCTTCCGGCAGGTGTAAGGATGATAGGAAGTGGTGTTCTTAAAGGGATATTTCACTTTCACTACTATGACACAAGTACTTTTGTGGGGCTTACCCCATTGTATTTGCATACCGTGAATACTAGCAACATTACTTGTTGTTATACCAAAGTGAAATATCCCTTTAAGGGTGCAGCAGGGAAGCATTCACCGTGGAAACAGACTTACCATCGAGTCCACCGTTGCAGATGGGTGAGGGATATGCTACCACTGTTTGGGAAGGGACAGAAAAATACATTAAAGATCATGTCCAGTCTGAACTCAACTTCAGCACTGACCAGCATGTAGAACCCCAGAATCAGGGACTGATACTCTTAGGCTGAGGGGGAAGGGGCTTATATTCACCTTACATTTATTCATTTTTAATTTACACCCATATCTAGGGACATCAAAATGGAGCTTTAGAATGTACACAGCAGTGGGAGTACATGAGAAAGTACAAATCTCACAGAAAGTGTAACTTTTTGGTTTTTTACCTTCAGAGTCACAAAAAATGAATCATAGCTTGTTGTTAACCTGCAGTGACACTAATGTTATGAGTCACTTTAGCAAAGAAACCCATGGCTAATAGCATGAGCCAACAAAAAGAGATCTTTAACATAATCTAAATCAAATGTTTAAAATATAACTGTTCGATTGTGGCTAGTGGCATCAACGATTTCTGTCAACCGTTGATAAAAGGAAAAAGTTCCAGTACAGAATGTAGTTATTTTAAAAAAATGTGTAGTCTAGTTCACAATCAACATGAATACCACTAGACTGCAATCCATCATTGTAAGTGGTCTGAGTGCCCTGCTGCTATGTAAATTGCAGTAGTATCATTTTCCACTTAAACTACCAGGAATGATGTTTGCAAGATTGGAGTCTTAAATGTCAATTATCCAAAAGCACTGACCAATAATTTGGGATTCATTTGGGATTATAAAGTGGGATTTATCGAGTGTGTGATAAAAAAAATATCGCGTGGGCTATCAGTGGAATTCTGGCAGTTCAAACTCATTTCAAGCTTGCCAGAAATGAATGTGTAAGTTCCTACCTAAATTGTAAATTATAATATTGGAACAAAGCAGATAGGCAAAAAAGTAACAAATTCAGGAAGTCCAATAAATCAGTAAAATAATTAAACAACAAGTCACATACCTGCTGTCACGTTGTTGCTGATGTTTTCCACTGAAAAGGCAAACAAAGGGAAAGTTTCAATAGACTTAGATTAGGTAGGAACAATACTAAGCAGATCAGACCTGTGCATAATTATTTTTTATGTTGTTAATTAATACCTAACATCGCTAATGAATCGCAGACTACAGTTAGAAATAATTAAATGAACACTCCTTGAAGTATATGCAAAAAATCATGAATAATTTACCAGAAATATATTAGTGGGAAGAGAGATAGGATAATTAAACCCCTAGGGCCTGTTGTTGAAGGCATGCTCTGTGTCTGTGTGTGTGCGTGCGTGCATGCGTGCGTGTGTGTGCGTGCCTGTGTCTGTGTGTGTACGTGCGTGCGTGTGTGCGTGCCTGTGTCTGTGTGTGTACGTGTCTGTGTGTGTGCGTGTCTGTGTGTGTGTGCGTGCCTGTGTCTGTGTGTGTATGTGCGTGTCTGTGCGTGTGTGCGCGTATGCATGTGCGTTGCGATGCAGGGACAGCCTGCCCCACCCGACAGCGCTCATCTCTGTGTATCCTGTCACCTCCCCTACTGCACAACACCCTCAGCACCATGGACAGCAGCTGCATCCCAGAACAGCACAGTACAGACACCTCCTCTTCTGCAGCCCAGAGCAGCACAGTACAGACACCTCCTCTTCTGCAGCCCAGAGCAGCACAGTACAGACACCTCCTCTTCTGCAGCCCAGAGCAGCACAGTACAGACATCTCCTCTTCTGCAGCCCAGAGCAGCACAGTACAGACAGCTCCTCTTCTGCAGCCCAGAGCAGCCCAGAGCAGCACAGGGCAGCACAGGGCAGCACAGATAGCAGTCATAATGACTCTGTTACTGGAAGCCTGCAGTTGCCTATGTTCCATCCTGGCTGCAGGTAATAAAAGCCCATCAGTTCCTCCATAAAAACCGCTGCAGCCCAACAGCCAGGGAACTGACACTGACTGTGAATCTAAAGAGACTGACCTTCTCTGTTCACCCCTCCAGGGACGTGTCACAGCCCACCCCAAGCCTCCCCCCACACCGGCCACACCAGCACTACCGAGCCTCCCTTCATTCCCATCTCTGCCAGTCACCTGCCCATCTGTTCCTCACAGCCTCCCAGCCATCTTGGTTTTGTTAATGACTATGCTGTCCCGCCCATTTTAAAGGAGAGTGGAGGGTCGGCTCTCCTTTAAAAAAGTGTGTGTGTGTGTGTGGGTGCTTGTGTCTGAGTGTGTGTCTGTGGATGCGAGCGCGATGCGTCGGGCGTGGCCGCTCACGTGACTTCCTGTTGTACTCGTTCTCCCGGTACAGCCTGTTCACCCGCTCCACCAGCTCCCACTTCTCGCAGCAGCCAGAGTAGTTCACAAAGTTCCGCGCCAGGATCTCCTTCAGCTGGCGCACCGACAGGCCCTCGATGTCGTCCGCGTTGGCCAGGTCCGACAGCGACGCTCGGGCCTGCCTCTGCGCCAGGGGCGTGGCCTCCTGCGGGGAAACCAATCAGCACTACCCTGTAGAACCTCAGAGATACCAATCAAACTGCACTCATTCCAAACTCTGCCCCATAGAACCTCTGAGAGACCAATCAAACTACACTCATTCTGCACACTACTCTGTAGAACCTCACAGATACCAATCAAACTACACTCATTCTGCACACTACCCTGTAGAACCTCACAGATACCAATCAAACTACACTCATTCTGCACACTAACCTGTAGAACCTCAAAGATACCAGTCAAACTGTACTTATTCTGAACACTACCCTGGAGAACCTCAGCAATACCAATCAAACAGGACTCGTTCTGCACACTACCCTGTAGAACCGCAACATTCTGGAAAATTTACATTGTGTACATGTCCTCTTTTGACCTCAATATTACTATGCAACCCTACTGCATAAATACACTCCACACAGACAGGATAATTACATGCAACGTGATTGATAATACAGTATGCTGTGTATACTGGCATTAAACATGGCACAAAACTGGGTCCTGCCAGTGAAAGACAACAATCTCTGTGTACTTAATTAACAGTTAATAGAACTGAATGATGATGTAATTTCCCCTTTGATGGCATCCTGTTCCCATGTATGATTTCAAATTTCAAGTCTCCCATGATGGCAGTTGACTGTGGAACAAAAAGAGGCTAAATCTATGTAGTACAAGCCGAGCTCTGACTGACAGGGAAGTGACAGACGGACAGACATACCAAAATGAACGCTAAGCTCCTCACCTCTGACTCCAGGTTCGGGAGAGAGAGGGAGGTGGGCTCCCTGTTACCCTGTGTGAGAGAAACACGTTTGTCATCACTGTGCACGCAAGACATAACCACATCTAACATGCTGTATTTGATTTTTGTGCTGTTGGAACAGTTGCTTTTATATATCTGCTCTGCCTTATGGTAGGCCATTGGGTCAGATAAACTTTCTAGCATATAGCAGATATTATTAATAAACAAATAGCAGAAACAACACCTACAGCCTCAATCTTAGAAGTCAGTACACTGTATCTATAACGTCAATCGTACAAGTCAGTACACTGTACCCAAAACCTCAATCTTACAAGTCAGTACACTGTACCTAAAACCTCAATCTTACAAGTCAGTACACTGTACCTAAAACCTCCATCTTACAAGTCAGTACACTGTACCTAAAACCTCAATCTTACAAGTCAGTACACTGTACATACAACCTCAGTCTTACAAGTCAGTACACTGTACCTAAAACCTCAATCTTACAAGTCAGTACACTGTACCTAAAACCTCCATCTTACAAGTCAGTACACTGTACCTAAAACCTCAATCTTACAAGTCAGTACACTGTACATACAACCTCAGTCTTACAAGTCAGTACACTGTACCAACAACCTCCATCTTACAAGTCAGTACACTGTACCAACAACCTCCATCTTACAAGTCAGTACACTATACCTAAAACCTCAATCTTACAAGTCAGTACACTGTACATACAACCTCAGTCTTACAAGTCAGTACACTGTACCAACAACCTCCATCTTACAAGTCAGTACACTGTACCTAAAACCTCAATCTTACAAGGCAGTGCACTGTACATACAACCTCAGTCTTTCAAGTCAGTACACTGTACCTACAACCTCAATCTTACAAGTCAGTACACTGTACCCAAAACCTCAATCTTACAAGTCAGTACACTGTACCTAAAACCTCAATCTTACAAGTCAGTACACTGTACCTAAAACCTCAATCTTACAAGTTAGTACACTGTACATACAACCTCAGTCTTACAGCACTCTCCAGTCTTAGAGCAGAAACATTGGCCACAGCTGCAGTCCACCGTTCAAAAACCTGCACATAAGTTGGTGGGTATTTTGCTAGGAAAAGCATGCTCACAGCAAAGCAGGTGTGGATGTGTCCTGAGCAGTGCAATCTAATGCCCTTTCTCTCTCCACCTGGGGCAGATTCTGTTTGACTTTGTGACCCAGAGCGATCAATGTGACAGATCAATATGGATTCCCTGTGTCCAAACCCTATTTACATAAATGTTGCTTCAATTCCTAGTCACATGTGTCAGACATTTTAAAAATGTCATGTTATGGGTGGGTGGGGTGGGGTGGGGTGAGAAAGTAGGCTTCTGTCTCCACAAAATGGCTGCTGTTGCAGTGTTTCCCCTACATAGAGTGTCGCTGTGGATTTCTGGCACCGCTGCTAGAATTAAATTTAATGCTGCGCTTCGAGGCAAATGGGTCCATTGGCTCAGAATAACTTTGTTGGAAGAAACAACTGAAGCTGTGGCATACATTATCTCGCAAAACATTTATTACTTGACACTACGAGCAGAACACTAATCTATTACCATATTGTTCACATATCGGGCATAAAACACTCATAAATGGTTGCGTTCGCTGACTCTTGCTTTGAAATCAACTTGTAACATGTGCAACGGTGTAAGCTTGTAACGGGAACGTTTGCGGCCTCTGACTTCCTGACCGCGGGAGGACCCTCCTCTCGGTCACGTTCGCGGTTAACGTCTCTGGTCAACCGGGGCATAAAGAAGTGCCTGTTCCTCTGCGCCTGTCCCCTTCCTCCTGTGACCCTGCAATAAACTCACTGCTTGATCGATTAGGCACCAGTTTGAGGCAGGAGCTCCCCCCTAGGAGGAGAAAATGGAGAATCCCATTTAGTACGCTTTAAACATTGAAATTGCAGTAAATGTTTGATTGACAGCTCCAATACAACGAGCCAATCAAATGTTCGGGTGCACAAAATGATCTACCGATGCGGTTACAGGGAACACACACATAGGATTCCGTTGCATCGGTGACTTTATGAGCATAAAAACTCCAGACTTAACAAAAAAAAACTTCACAGCTTTGCTCTGAGGGTAAAGACACTTGTCTAACCGACCAAACGCACTCCTTAAGGACCTTGACGGACTATGTGGAGTGCACCATCCCGCATCTTGCTTCATCGCCGAGACAGATTTGGCCTGCCACCATCCACCAAAATAAACCACGCCGGTTTATTTCTCATCGACAGCTGGTTAGAGGAAGAAGTATCTTCAGACCTTTTCCCCGATATCTCCCTTGCGGCCGGACCCAAGCGGAAGATCTGTGCACGTCCAACGTCTCTTTCCAGATACAATGCCACGTTTACTCACGAACATCCACAGAGCTTCATTTGTCCAGGTTTTCATCAAAAACGACTTTCTACCAAGTACACAAACTTTGCATAGCTGTACAAGGAACCACTCTGGGTAAGTGGTACCTGAATTTCAATTTTGGGTGAACTGCCCCTTTAAACAACCACAGGCTTCAGACTCCTGTTTTAGCATTTTTAACAAACCTGTACAAGATTCCTGCCCCACAGGCACACCTACACAGTAAAATGTCCAGTGTTAATTTAACTCTAACTTGCCCATAGTAAGAATTGATTTAACACTGAACATTTTACTCCATGTAGCTCCACCCCACAGCCACGCCTTGCGCTGCTACACAGCCACACTTAGCTCCGCCACACAGCCACACCTAGCCCCACCCCACAACCACACCTAGCCCTGCCCCACAACCACGCCTAGCCCTGCCCCACAACCACACCTAGCCCTGCCCCACAACCACACCTAGCCCCGCCCCACAACCACACCTAGCCCCACCCCACAACCACGCCTAGCCCTGCCCCACAACCACACCTAGCCCTGCCCCACAACCACACCTAGCCCCACCCCACAACCACACCTAGCCCTGCCCCACAACCACACCTAGCCCCGCCCCACAACCATGCCTAGCCCCACCCCACAACCATGCCTAGCCCCACCCCACAACCACACCTAGCACTGCCCCACAACCACACCTAGCCCCACCCCACAACCACACCTAGCCTCGCCCCACAACCATGCCTAGCCCCTCCCCACAACCACGCCTAGCCCCACCCCACACCATGCCTAGCCCCACCCCACAACCACGCCTAGCCCTGCCCCACAGCCACGCCTATTCCAGCCCTTCAAACTTTCATGTGTCCCCATTTCCCACCAGTAACATAGTCAATCTAACACTACATCAGCAACAGTTTACATCTGCAGCTACCTCTGCTCATTGTAATTTATATTCAGAAAGACACTGGAAGAACAGCGAGAGAGAAAGCAGTACCTGGCTGGTGGTCCCTGAGCTGTCTCTCCTGCTGATTGGTTCTCCCAGAGGGGCAGAGACTGTGGAGTGTTTGGAGGCAGAGCGTGTGGTTGAAGGAGGTGGGGCAGACGGGGGGCGGGAGGGAAAACTGCCTGTGTTGGGGCTGTCAAGGTCATCGGGGTCATCAGTGTCCTCAGGGTCATCGGGATCATCAGGGTCGTCGGGGTCATCGGGATCGCTAGGGTCATCAGGGTCATCGGGGTCGTCAGGGTCATCAGCGTCGTCAGGATCACTAGGGTCATCGGGATCGTCAAGGTCGTCGGGGTCATCGGGGTCGTCAGGGTCATCTGGATCGCTGCGGTCATCGGGACTGCCGAGGTCGTCGGGGTCGTCGTGCCCCGCCCCCCGGTGGCACAACACCAGGTCCACCAGGTCGGCCTTCTCCCTGCAGGTATCCGTGGCGACGTTGTGCAGCTGCAGGTACTGGCGCAGGTCCTTGACGCGCAGGCGCATGAGCTGCGGCCGCTGGAACGCAGTACCCCTCAGCAGCTGGCAGGTGGCGCAGCGGTGCAGCTCATCCTGCGGCTCCGCGCACACCGAGCAGAAACTCTTCTTACAGTCGCAGCACACATACTGCAAGACAGGGGGCGAGAGAGGCAGGGGGAGGGAGGGAGAGAGGGAGAGATCGGGGAAAGAGAGGGAGAGAGGGAGGGAGAGGGAGGGGAAAGAGAGGGGGACAGGCAGAGAGAGAGGGGGAGGGAGGGAGGGAGAGAGAGAGCGGGGAAAAAGAGGGGGAAAGGTAGAGAGAGAGGGGGGACAAAGGGAGGGAGAGAGAGCGGGGACAGAGAGGGGGAGAGGCAGAGAGAGAGGGGGAGGGAGGGAGGGAGAGGGAGAGCAGGGAAAGGGAGGGAGAGGGAAGCAGAGGGAGAGAGAGCGGGGAAAGAGAGGGGGAGAGGCGGATAGAGAGGGGGAGGGAGGGAGGGAGAGAGAGATCGGGGAAAGAGGGGGAGAGGCAGAGAGATTTTGAATTTTATCCTCGTGCAAGCGGTGTGTGCGTGGCATGTATGTGTGGGGCTGGGCGTTGGTGGCGACAGGCACGTGTGTGGAAGTGATACCTCACAAGGGGGAGCGTGAGGATTGTCCTAATGACGGAGAACAAGCTCCACAGAGAGGTCTCCCCCATCCCTTTAACATCCTGCTCCAAGCCTCCGTAGCCCCGCCCTGCCCCGCCCACTCTGAGACCTGCCGATGCACAGCCTTCCTGGGTGTGAAAAATCTCCCTGAAATTAGTAATACTCTCACCAGTAGAAGTGGGAGTGACAGGAGTAGTAGTAAGAAGTAGTAATAATAGAAGTAGCATTAGTCATTATAGTAGCAGTAGTAGCGATATTAATAGTGGTAGCATTAGCAATTATATTAATATTAGTAAAGGTAGCAGCAATAATATTTATACCTATAGCAGTAGTGGTAGAGGTAATACTAGTACTAACAGTGCTAGAAGTAGCAGTCGTGTTAACAGAAGAGTCACATTAATATTAGCGCTAGTAGCAGCAGCAGCAGCAGTGAAGCAGTAGTGTAAAAGCAGCAATGGCAGCGCTAGCGGTTAGTTAGCCTTAGCAGCGGCAGAAGTGGTTTCTCACACTTCCTCCTGCATTCCTCCGAGCCCCCTGTGCCAGGCCCACCCCACGCCCGCGGCACGCCCCCGGGGGCGCCACGCCCGTCGCCCAGCCTCGCGGCTCACCTTCCTCCTGAAGACGGAGAAGGTCTGGCCGCAGGCCTTGCAGACCAGACCGGCGGAGGCAGGGGCGGGGGGGGCGGGGGCGGCGGCGGTGGGGGCGGCGGCGGCGGCGGAGTGGGGGTAGGCGGAGTAGGCGGCGCTGGGCGCGAAGCGGAACGGCTGCTGGCCCCGCACCGGGCCGCCCGTCCCCATCACCTCATTCAGGAGCCCGCAGCACGACGCCCACACGGAGGAGGCCCCCGCCTGCGGAGACACACGCACACGCCGTCAGGGGCGGGGCTCAACGGGGAGGGGGCGGGGCTTAGCGAAGCAGGGCGGGGCAAACCTGAGGAGCTGGGGCACATGGGAGGAGGCAGGGCATACGGGGGGGCAGGGCGTGGCATACAAGAGGGGAGACTGTACCCGTTACCGTGGAGGCACCAGAGAGAGAGAGAGCGTACAGCCCATCGTCCGTGACATAGCATCGCGGCACAGAGCTTAATGTCGCTGCGGCTGTTAGCTGAACCAAATCGTTCCCACTAGACCTATTTTCTGCATTCTATGTGATGACAGTTTGTTTAATTGATTTCCGTAAATTATTTCATTGAAAGGTTGCTTAAGAAAAGGTAGGCTGAAAGGATAATTATCCTATGTCGTAGTTGTTATATAGAAATAGTTACCTCCGGCAACAGTTGACGGGTTATGTTTTTGTCCAACCCCATCTGTCGGGTTGTCTGTCTGACTCTTAGCAGGATATCTCCAAAAGTTTCATTGAAACTTTGTGGAATGCTTGGTCATGGGGCAAGGAAGACCTGATTAATCTTTAACACCAATTGGCCAAAGGGGGGAGTGGCAGTGGGCATATGTTTCACCAAAAGGCATATAACTTTCGAACAGATTTACATAAAACCAGGAAACTTTGTGGAAATGTTGATCAGGAGGCAATGAAAAACAGATTAAAGTTTTGTACCAATTAGACAAAGGGAGGCGTGGCAGTGGGTGTGCCTTCTCACAAAAAGGCATATAACTTCCGAACTAATTCATTTAACTCAACTCAAGCCAGGACTAAATTCACTTAGGCCTAAGTGAAATTGGTACACTTCATAAGAAACTTTTAAAACAGTAACTGATTGATTAATTGCCACGCTAACTCAAATTCCAGCCTGTTTCTACCTCACGGGACATTCTGTTTGCAGTCATGTTTGAGTTCTCGCAGAGTAAATATATTACTCCTGAAGTACAACAGATCGAATCGAATCCTCATAAAGATGTTAAATCGACTCCATCAAATAATAGTAAAATGCACAGATTTTTATAGCAACAGGCTGTGATCTCATCTTTTCTGTACTTATCTGTCTCTGGATATATTAAAATCTGACTGGCGTTTTTAATAATGCTGAATTCTGAACCGCTACCTGGATCTCTTGCATGCTTTATCTTTCACCTGTTAATATGACTATCCCTGTCACACAGGGGTTTACACAGTCTAATACCTGTGCATTCCGTACGCTAGCTTCAACCTCGCAGGAATAAACATGCAGAACGAAGCCTCACATCGACCTTCTGTGTGCGACCTCCTCCTGGACCTAGGTCACACACCGAAAGTATATAATTCAAGCAAGATCAGAAAGGAAGGAAAACATCCGTGTAGCTTATCTTCTGATCCTGAAATCTGTGCTGTTATTCTTATTCAGTATCCTGCATACATGGCTCCTAGATTGTGCATGAGGTGGGCCACATCCCTGCAGAAAATTCCAGTTTAAACCAGCCTAAACTGGTCAGGCTGGTTTAAGCCGTGTGTCTGACACTCAGAGCTGGTTTTGGCTGGTCGACCAGCTGTTCACCAGCAGACCAGCCTGTAGTGAGCTAGTCCACCAGTTTTGGCACCACCTTACTAGGCACTAGCAGCTTAGCCACCTTTAACCAGCTTTGACCAGCCACAAACCAGTCTTAGCTGATCATTTCACCAGGGATGTTTGTCAAAAAATATTGGTCTGTATTATACATACCCCATGGACATTCAAATCAGTGAAATTAAACCCTGCACTAACTGTATACTGAATACAAGTTGCAGAGCACATACAAGTTACACACAGTATTTTGTTACAAATATTTAAATTCCACATATGAATATATACACATCATCTAGCCTATAAGCCATATGCCTATTTTAACTATTTACGTTTGGTTGTGAGTTTGTTAAGTTTAAGAGCCACTGTCCTGTATTTTATGGATAGCCAAAAGAGTCACAAAAGCCTTGGATAGTGTGTCAGAATTGTCCTGTCAGAGTAGTAAAAATAAAATTAAAAAGCCTATATTAGATGAGGCGTGCAAATCACCTTACTAATTGGCTACCTAGCAACCCCTGCCGGTCGACCCATAGAATTCAGCCAAAGCCGCATATGAAAAGCCTTCCTCCAGTTCTATGCCTCGGTAGCCGTAGTCATCAGCTTAAAGAGAAACAGCAGGCAACACCACGCGGAGGAGAACGGTGTATGTCAACATCTTTTTTCTCATTTTTTCAAATGTTATTTTTCCCTGTTTTTTAACCCACCCACTGGGGATGCGCAAAGCCAGTGCATTCATAGTGCCGGTCCCAAGCCCGGATAAATGGGGAGGGTTGCGTCAGGAAGGGCATCCGGCGTAAAAACATATGCCAAATCAAAATAGGCGGATCTGATCCGCTGTGGCGACCCCTAACGGGAACAGCCGAAAGAAGAAGAAGAAGATTTTTCCCTGTTTTTCTCCAAATGTAGCGGCCAATCATACTCTAGTACTATTCAGTTCCCTGCGTACTGCTGAAAATTCGCTGCTACAAAACTCCATGGAGCGCAACCTCGTCGGTTGGTCGGCACGACTTCTCGAGCCCCGGACCTTAATGCCGCTCTGTGCGTGCCGAATCTCTCCGGCGAGTAGCACCCACCCCTCCTCTGGAGCGGCCGTCCAATTCACTCCCACAATGCACCGGCTGTACCCGGATCCGGCACGGAGAGCAAACGCATTGACTCTAAAGCCAGCGCTTTGACCGCTGCGCCACCACGGCGCACAATTCCAATTCACTTTCTCCGTTGCCATTATACCAGTACAATGAACCCGCGTACGCACTTCCCGTGCACACAAAGAAGACAAACTAAAATAGAATTATAACCCAGAAAAAGAGTCCACACTCTCCTGATTCAGCAGTGGGGTTCCGCGCATGTATGCAGGCAGCTGCGGGGGCAGATGATTTGCCATTGCAAAATGGGATGGGAATTGGATACTGTCGGCACCAAATTAATTTTTTAAAATTGTGGTTGGAATGGAAGCCAGGAGGATCCCCACCCCCCCGACATACACACAGACACAGCCACACAAACACACACACACACCATCCATCTCGGATAGCCGTTCTTCAGTATATATTACCTTATTCCAATATATTATCATATATACGGAACCTGTTTTTGGGGCCACTTCAATTCAGGTTGTTTTAAATCAGAAAGATACAGTTACACTTGCATAGAAAATTGAAATTTCACCAAAATCTGCTATTATGAATATTATACGTGTACAGGATATGGTTAATTTATTGTTTTATGCACAGGGGAAAACAAAATATAAAAAGTAAGTGCCCAGACAGAAATAAAACTGATTGGTGAACATGTGAAATGTCCATCTCTAACATCATTACAGATTAAATTACCCTGCAATTATTCAGTGCTATTCTTGCTGAGTGTGGCATTCTTGGAAGTGATTATCCTGTAGGCCCAAATGATATCTCTTAAATCCTGTTCAAAAAGTACGAAAATTATTATTAGTTTTTTTTAAGGGGGAGGGGTGGGGCGCTAAACTGCTTAGCTGACGGCGGAGTTTGTCAATTGTGTAGTTAGCATGCCATGTCCCGAGCATGCCACTGACACTAATTTGAAGACATACTGCCTGCGGCACAATGAATACCGCTCGCAAACGTGGTGGCCTCTTGCCAAGCATTTCATGCGATCTTACTCGCACATTTTTTTAATTCCTCAGACAATGCGATTACAAAATACAGCTGTTTAAAAAAAAAAAGCATATTTGTGTCAGTGGGATATGACCTGTGCTTTTAATAAATACAGGCTGTATAACAACACCCCCCACCCACCCACACTTTCTTTTTTTTGCAGGGCAATGTTGTGGTTACATTTACCTTTACATCTGCATTTCCATGTGTAATCGTCATCTCCATCATAATAACCATTATCATAATCGTCATCATCACCATCATCGTGGTTGTTGAATTGATATAATCACTTGTATTTCATCGCCAGTTGCTCGATAGCGGTAACTGATCAGCCTGCGTGTTTATGTTTATTCAAAGCTTCAGCATAGACCCTTCCACGCAACGACTGCGGTAATAAAAGCGGGATCCCGTTAGAATCGGAGTTGTGCTATAAATGACCACTACCAATCCGTTCTCGCGCCAGCCAGTATTGACAGCGGCTACGGCAGGTTAGCTGCAGAGACGGAAGTGAAATTTTGCGAGTCCTAAGATGCAGTGTCTCACGCTTTAATGCCACTTTGTAGGTCGACACAAACGTTTAATCGTGGTATGATATGCTTTTCTAATGAATAGGGAATATGCATAAATATTTAAATCTTTGCAGCAGGCTATACCTGCCGGCAAAAATGAACTGATGTAAACGGCAATTCACGCTAGCTTGCCGCCCCCTAAAATAAATGTAGCAATATATAGGACGTTGTGTAAATGACTATATGCAGTTGAATGTATATTGGAATTTTGCGAGTTATCTTGAAACAAAAAGAGCATCCGGTCATTCCCCTCCGTCACTAATGCCACCCCAATATTAAAGTTAAAGCCTAGCAACGCCCTGGAATGTTCGGTTCAATTGATAAAGCAAAATTATGCATGCATTCATATGATAGGAAAATTGCCGTACCTTCATAGTAACTCCTGATTGTGGAATTTACCAAAAATATTGAAAGGATGACCATTGCAAGCGCAGCACTGAGCTCTCCATTACGTATTCGTTTTTCTGTCACTTCCACTGAATTTGTAGAACGAGTATAACATAATGGACAGGCTTTGTACCAATGACAACAGAGACCAAGGCAACCTTATCCTGTAAAGGCCAATCATCGATGTGTGTAACGCCAAAGGGGCGTTTACTTTGATTTCGGCTATTTCAGTGGGCGCGCGTGTATAGGCTGTACTAGCTGGTGGAGTGTGCAGGCGTAGCGTAAACGTGCCCATTTTTAATGCAACTGACGCAGCATGCGCCGGAGACATTCGGCTTTCTTCCTTTGGCAGGATTAGGAGGAAAAGACGTCTGATCGATTTAAGATATCTTTTCACGCTGTAGCCTACACATCTGGGCTTCAAAGGGTCTACCTGAATACAATGGTATATCTTGCTAGCAAACAGGCCACTGTAGCTCAATGGCTTGCCATATCAAACTGTGAAATTTTTTCGTGAAAGCATGTGGCTAAAATAAATTGCGCTTAGCTCGGTCAGCCAGGCTTTGTGATTAATTTCTGTGCACGGGTCTATTCATGAAGACACTGCCTGGTACCGGGCTGAATTAATATAAATATATTGGACGAGAGGGGCTACGGAACGTATACATAAGTACTCAAAATTAAAGTAATCGTACTACAGGTCGGCCAACAGCTCTGCAGTGTATGTAAACTGCTGTCGCGCTGCCTTGTCAGATACTAGAACAGCATTCTGCCGTCTACTTCCAATCCATGTCAATTGTGCAGTGAAGGAGAATCACAATGATTTTCTAGATTGTCCAGAGAGACTTACACAACTTTTACATGGCATTTACATTACATCCTATTATATACTGGATATATACTGAATACCTCAGCAATGCAGGTTAAATCCCTTGCCCTGCCCGGGAATCAAATCAAAGACCAGTTCCCCAACCATTACACTACACTGCCACCCATATAGGGTGGGATTCATGTCATCAGATCCTACACAGGGACCAGGCCTCTCCACTCTGGGCCTGTCCTGCTCCGGACTCTGTACCTACCTTTAAACCCACCCTACTCCTGGTGGCACAGGGCTAATTGTGCCCCGCTGGCTGCTGTGGTCTGTAGGTCATCATAGAGTGACATCATTCACCTGTTCCTTGGCTACGGCTGTAGTGTTGTGGATTTGGATTTAAAACCTGTCACGTTTTTAGATCATTCTGTTTTCTTTTCAAGAAAATCTCTTGCATCTGATTTATAATCCACACCGTTTCGCAAAATCAGTGTAAAGGTAGCATAGCTGTGCATATACTGTCGTTCTGCTGCTGTTTAAAAAGCTGATGTAATTCACTACCAGTCCACTAGAAGGCCCCATGTCACCATTCCATGAAGATTGGTTCGCCCTGGTCAGCCCAGACAGTTGAGCTCCATTAATCCTACCCACCAGATAAAGAAAAGATACATTATAAGATACTTCTCCTTACTTTTTAAGCTTTACACAGGCTAGCCCCAGTTTATCTGAATGATCTCCCCCTATAATCCCTCACCAATGCTCCAGCTCACTGGGAGCCAGACTTCTTGTTAGATTCTGAGAATAGCTAAAAGTACCATTGGTGGTAGAGCCTTTTCCCATCATGCTCCTTTCCTATGGAACTGTTTGCCTGCTCATATCCATGCTGCGGACACTCTCTCTATATTTTAACCGATGGTGGGCTTCAGGCTTCCTTTTTAATCTAATCCTACGGTTGGGAGGCTGATGTAAGTTGAGCCAGTCATGGCCTGGTGGTGGCAGTCTCAGGGTTGCCCTCGTGATGGTATTGGCCCTCTACTTTCGTTCCTCTAGCTACGATGTCACAGGCTTAGTTTTTCCTTATTTCACACAGGCACCTCTATCTGTCTTTCTCGGCAAACCAACGTATCTGAGCCGCCTGATTGGTTATATTTCTCTCCTCTTTTCCCCACATCGGGCACCTGCCTGGAGCAGCAGCCATAAGACTGACTGAGCTCCCTCCCCCAGGCACAGTTAGTTCAGCTCCAGCTCCACACCGCCTGCCCCCTGCCTGACAGCGCCACCCACTGGCCTTCCAGCCTCTCTCCCGTCATGACCAGAGTCATCCTTTCCCGGCTTCAGTTAAACATTCTCATGGATATTTATGAACTGTCATTTTCCTATTTATTATACATGTATTTTGTAATCAACTTTTTTCAAGTATGTTTTTTTTTGTATATATTTTTTTTACTGCTTTTACTTCATGGCAGGACTTTTACTTTCTGACCCCTGGCCTTTCCACCTCTGTTCTCTTTCCACATCTGAACACTCTGCAGCCTATCAGTCCAGTGAGGCACCACGAGGGAGCGCTGTTCAGCCATGGTGGGCTCAGGCCCGTGGTCTGGCACCAATACATTGTTTTTCATACCACATTCTGAGGTGTGATTAATAATACCTGTATGGACAACTAGCTGCAGAGCTTTTATTACAGATTTTTTTAACCAACTGCCATTTGTCCGACAGTATGAGTCAGACTACCGAAATATGAGTAGGTAAAATAATGTAGCACATTATCAATCTAACTTTTCCTCAACTGTCATGGTTGCCTCTCAATGGCCTTTTTTTCTATTTATGTCTTGCTTTATTGCATATTTACTGGTTGATTGTCTATATTTGTCCTATTTATACTGAGTGCATCCTGGTCATACCACTAAAGTATAGTAAAATGGACTAAACTGATCACCCAGGAATGTACCATTAGCACCAAAAACTCTGTTATAGGGTTGGAATTGCAAGCTGTGATATAGGGATAGGGCTGTAGATTCTCTGTGATACAGGGATAGCATCGTAAACTCTGTGACTTTGGGTTAACACTGTAAACTCTCTGTGACACCAGGTTATCATTGTAAACTCTCTGTGACACTAGGTTAGCTCTGTAAACTCTCTGTGACACTAGGTTAGCTCTGTAAACTCTCTGTGACACTAGGTTAGCTCTGTAAACTCTCTGTGACACCAGGTTATCATTGTAAACTCTCTGTGACACTAGGTTAGCTCTGTAAACTCTCTGTGACACTAGGTTAGCTCTGTAAACTCTCTGTGACACTAGGTTAGCTCTGTAAACTCTCTGTGACACCAGGTTATCATTGTAAACTCTCTGTGACACTAGGTTAGCTCTGTAAACTCTCTGTGACACTAGGTTAGCTCTGTAAACTCTCTGTGGCCAGTCATGATAGGACAGATTCTGCTCCTCTGGAGATGGATAATATCTTCAAAGTGGAATGACTAAATTCTGTTGTCACTGGGGGCAATGCATTGGGCACATGAAAAGGCAAGTGAATTCCTGGAGCGTTAGTGTATAAAGACTGCAGCCAACAGACAGGCCTATAGCAGTGTGTCCTGGCCTGTCCTGTACTGAAAGACTCTGCCCTCAGGACCCAATGTTGGATCACTTTACTCTGTCAGAGGCTGTGGATTGGAAGTGTCATCACTAAGTATCTTTGGGAAACTTCAGAAGGGTGAACTTTAGACACGTGTGCGTGTGTGTGTGTATATGTGCGTATGTGCGTATGCGTGTGCTTGTGTGTGTGTGTGCGCATGTGTGTGCATGTGTGTGTGTGTGTTTGTGTGTGTGTATATGTGCGTGCCTGCATGTGCATGTGTGTGTGTGAGAGTGTATGTGTGTGTGTGAGCGTGTATGTGTGCATCTCTGTGTGCTCCGTACAGACATTCACCTTTATATTTGCCCTGGATCCAGTCACCTGTGATAGCGTTCAGGTTTCACACACACAATGGCTTTTGTCGGGATGCAACAATGCGTGTGAAACTGAGGTATTTCGGCTTCTTCAATGCTTTGAGTCTATTATACGTTAAGGTCTCGAATATCAGGACTGGATCTGCCTATTAAGTCTTATTTATTGAGTTCTGCAGGACTTAACGCAGGTCATTAACGATTGCATGCTCTACCTCACAAGCACAACTGAGGCCTTTGGAGATAGTGTTCTGTTTTACTAACATAATTTACTAGTCATAATATAGTGATAGCATGCTCTGCCCTGCCGGCATTAAGGGACCTAACTGTGGTACTGTCAGAACATGTTGCAGAAAATAAACTCTTTGCCTTAATGTTTTCACCAATGTGATACCCATTTACAAAGGTGCTGTTTAGACAAGTTTTAGATAGAAAATGAGTTCCATTGACCTGCCCTGTGATGAACTCATGTTTTGTTTGTTTGTTTGATATTGTGTGTGTTCTCAAAGCCAGTATTAACAGTGTTTAAGCTTAAATTGATTTGTCTGGAATGCACAGAATCATTGCCCCACACAGGAAATGTCTTGTTGAAACAGGAATCTTACTGTTCATTAGCATTTGTGCCTGCCTTCTGAGTCAAATCAAGATAAGAGTGTCTATTACTGGAAGTCAGGATATTCCAGTACAGTTGTTGATATCGTGGGTCTTTATTATTACTGTGAACTTAATTGGCAGTCAGTTACAGTTCCTACACCTGGTTACTTGGGTCTGAACCGGCCGCTTAGCCTGAAGGCCTCCAGGGCTAAGGTTAGGGGGGCCTGATGTGGATGTTTCAATTTTTAGGACACACTTTTTTTTCTGGGTTCGGAGGCTTTCTTTTCCTTCAAAGACCGGGTGGCCTCATTTAGGAAATGGTCTTAGGTCAAATTGTATCTTAAATACTGGCTTTAGCAGAAAAAAACCATGACTAAGTAGTTATTTATAAAATCCCACTTTTACATGGGCATGATCGTATCTCCACATAAATTTTATACTAGACGTAAGCTGGTTACCTGTTATTTATGCAGACGTACTGCATGTTAGGTTAGCTCGTTCAATAGACCATATAAAAAGAAACTAATAGCCTAGTATTATGTTCATAACGCCCAGCCCTGTCCTTTAAAAAAAAATCTAGTGTATGGTCACCCTATTGAACTGATAATGAATGTTAGATGTGAACAATGAATGAATGAAATGCAACCTAATTTAGAGGCAAATGGCCGCATCCACAAGACGGGGTAACTGTAAAACATGTTCCCGTGAGTTTGAATTGCAGTTCATTTGAGATTTTTAGACTTCACAGGTGTGCGAGACACAGAAACGACACTTCAAACTAGTGTAAGCAACTTAGTCTCAGTTTTATAAATCACGCGTGATCACAACTTGGGAAGTGATTTTGAAGTTACATACAAGTTTAAATTCAGGAGTGTTTTTTATGAATGAGGCCCCTGGAAGTGAGCAAAATGGCTGCAAACTGCTTTTCAGCTGGTCTGCGAAGAAATGCACAGACGTATCCCCCCCATCAGAAATGATGAGCAGATGTTCCCATGCCATTAGAAAGCTGACAAAGTTTCATTAGACCTCCAAGCATTAGCTGCATCAAAAAAGTGAGTGATCAGTGGCACAGCAAACAGGCCTTGCAGAGTAACTGAGGGCTATGGCGCTACATACCCTTTCTGAGTCCTTTGTCTTCAAAGGCAGGAAACAAAATGCATATTCATCATCAGGGATGCACAGTAAGGCATGATCTGTTTCGGGATTTTGTGCCGACTTTTGCTCTTATTTAATTAGCTCAGTCATATCTTGATCTGACATTCATATAAGCACCAGCTACAGCCACAGGCCACACATTTATCCTAAAGATTTTACAAGAGTGAACTGGCGTAGTTCATAGAGCTGTCAGAAAACTAAAACTGAGGTAATCGGTTGGAACAGGAACCAGCATGCAGATCAATGCTCCAGAAAGCGGAGTTGTGCACCCCTGCACTAGACACAAGGGTCTTTCATTGCCTGCTGTCAGAGTCAACACTGTACTGAAGAGGGCGATATTTACAACGATTTTGTATTCCATTTCAGAGAGGCTGCGTAGCCATGGGTACTGACACCAAGGACAACCACCTCATTGGGTGGAAAAGGAGTACAGCTGTGTGTGTGTATTGAAGGCCTTGTGCGGGGGGAAGGCCAGTACTGCTTCTGTGGTAATTTTACAGGAAGTGCCTTCTGTTTTGTTTGGTTAAGGGGCCGTTCGCCTGTCTGTCTGGAATAAACAACCAAAGGAGTCAGTATTAAACCCTGGAGAGAGCAGCGGGCTAATGCTAATGCAGGTCTCTACCTGTTTGATTCTTCCTCTTCTGGCAGTTCTGAAATATTAAATATCACCACTCCTCCTTTCTTATCTCAGATAGATTGCGGTGATCTGGAGGACAAACTGAGTTACTGCCATATTTCCAAAAAAAAAAAAAAAGTCTTCCATTTAAAAAAATAAAAGAAGTTGTGACTAGTTAATTACCTCTGTCAAATAATGTCATTGTCCGAATGTTCCTAAACACCACATCGGCGTTGCTGAATGTGAAGCAATGTTGAACGTGTGAATAAATTCTGTCAGCGGCCGTGCTTTTGAGTGGAGGAGGGCTCGGAAGGGTTACAGCAGTATAAACCGGCCAGCGAAACATAAGCAGGTCTGTCTGTCCTGTTAAAGGTCAACAGCTTGATAAATGAATCATTTGCACATTTCGAATGTGTGCCTTCCCTCCCAGAGGTGGTGGGGGGTGGGGGGTGGGGGGGTGGGGGGTCATGGAATGTAAAAAGTGGCCCGGCTCCTTTAACCCTTTAAATGACAGCATGCAGATGGCGTAACGATGTGCCCCGCCTGCAGCCTGGTCAGGTATCCCCTGCCCGTGGGTAACAGTCAAATGCACTTGAAATATAATTTTTTTAAAGTAAATAATAATAATAATAATAGCATGCCTTAACAATGGGGTTTTGTATTATTGTTTATTATCCCACATTTTATCCAATTGCCTGTGAGATGGTAATTGATAGAAACATGACCTTTAGCAGCCTGGTCAGGTTACTTGGAGATGGCTAGATACCCATATGATATGAACCCAGCTAGCCTCTAGGTGGTACTATAATTAAAGAACCAGATTTTTTTTTACCTTTGAATAGCAACATCTACCACACCCAGGTCCAATCTTCACAAAACTCGGGAAACACAATCTTTGAATGAGCACTACACATTTGACAAGTGAATCACTTAAGTCCATCTGGTTATAATCAATTTTTAACGAGCGGTTTTTCCCAGAATTTGTCCAGGTGGGTGAGGCCTATGAGATGACTGCTTATAAGTCAGAGGGGGTGGGGCCAATTGCTACAAAATTTAATAATTATCCCTGGCTCTCCATTCGGAATGTACATATGTCATACAAATCGATCCAAGAATGGGTGAATAGCGGATGAATGAGTTCTTAACTGCTCCATACTGAGGAAAGTGAATTAGCATATCAGAGTGCCATTGACTCTTTTGTGGTCGATAAACCAGTTGGCAGCCAGTGGCAGATGGGTTCCTTCTGAGTCAGGATCTACTTAGGATTTCCAGCCAGGGACTTTTTCCTTGGAAGTGTTGCCCTAGGCGTGCTTTGTTAAGCTGCTCTGGGACACTGTCCAAAGAAAATTTAATTGAACTGATTTGAATGTTGCACTAATCACCCAAAGCTGTTGCTATGCTTGCTGTAAGCCTGCAAACGTACTGCCTGCAAACGTTTCAGGAAAGCTTTGTGCTGATGAACACCAATCAACAGCCAGCTTCACCTCTTTATTCTTAAATAGGCAATAACAATGATGCTGCTTTAACCCCTTAAAACCCACTTAAAACCCAGGGCTGTTTGTAAGAAACCCCCCCATCTGAAAAAAAACGCCCATGATCATCCAAAACTACATACAGTGCAGACATGGTTCAAAGCTTGGAATAAGGAGCAAATTTGTACCAAAATGACCACATCCCATGACACTATGGACGTCTCACTCAAACAAACATACAGGACATAATTATTCTGAAAAACAACAAAGAAATACAAAAATATTTTCCTTTATTCTGTAGTGATTACGTGCACTTCATAAACTGGATGAAACCAGATTTTTTTTCCAGTTGTACCACAGGACATATACAACACCAGGATAAATGTCCAGAATGGATTTAACAAAGCAGTAAAATTTGACATGCATTTTCCCAAAGGTGGGCCCAAGTGTCCCCAAAACCTCTCCACATGGAACCAAACATCTCCAAATTGTAATATTGTGCGTATCTTTATTCCAAGACATATTCCACTTCCAGAAGCTAATTCTACACAGGGTGGTAACCCTCTGGAACCCCACAAAACAAATATTCTTTATTTACCCATTCTCTATTTTTGACTAAGCCCTGCATTTCAGTCAAAAGGTGTTCTTTTGGAGAGCTTCTATGTACATAGAAACAATCAAACCACTTGGTTTTACCTGGGTGTGTGCACTGACCTGCGTTCAGCAGTCAGGCTGCTGTAAGTCAGGCTCGTCAGTAGTAAGTAGGCTGCTGTAATTTACATATGCAATCCGTGGCTGTATGAAACGAGGCACAGCCTCCCAGCACCCCTTCTATTAGGTATCAAAGCTCACAAAGGATTTTCACAGGGAAGTGTGAAGTGAGGGAACTCATGTCTTTCACCAACAGCTTCACACGCAGTCACACACATACACACACACGCACGTGAGCAGGCAGTGCTCTGCACAATAACAGTCAAATTGACTGTGCTTGACCTCTCACCGGGGATCTTCCCAGTGTGGTGAAAACCTGCCAGGAGTTTCCTCCCACTGGCGTAGCTCACAGTGTCAAAGAGGTGCACAGGACAGATGGACGGCTTCCCTCTCTCCTCTGTGCTTATCACAGCACGACTCGGTGCCAGAACTTTGGCATGCCAAGCAAACTTGCTGCGCAGTGCGCATTTTCCCTGTGACGCCAGTTGCTACCATGAGACTTTGGTAAATTATACAATCCTTCACGGAACATAAACTGAACAGAAAACACAAAGATCAGCTGCTTCAAACTGCTGCTCTCCAACTTCCCTTACAGTCAAATGTTGTGTGACACAGCGAGATACGCACCATATTATATTTTTGCAATTAAAGGGTTCTTACTGTTTATTTTTATGCCTTTTATTTGCAAAATAAAAATGTTTTTAGATATCATATCTGAACAGTTATATTCACTTATATTAAACACAGAACTGCAACTGCTGGGCGAGGGGTAGTGTGCTGTGAACAGTAGACCAGCAGGTGTCATTCAGGGAGCGGAAATCGGGGCAATCTGGGGGCAGGTCTACTGGTTACGGGCATGTACCCATTTAATCGGCATATGCCCACTAAGCCCTGCCACAGAGCCCAACGCCTGTGTTAGACTGTGTCAGAATGTGTTATACTGTGATTCACACTGTGTCACAATGTTTTACACAGTGACAGGCTGTATTATATGTTGAACTGAATTAGACTTAGTTTTAGAGCTTCAAACTATGTTTGACTGTGTTAGACTTCAATGTAATAGACTGCTTTAGAATATTTTAGCATGTCTGATTGTTAGATTGTATTAGACTATGTTAGTATGTTGGTGTTGGATTGTTTTGACTTTTAGAGACTGTTTTAGAGACTGTGCCGGCATGTTAGACTCAGTTAGGCAGTGTTGGCTAACAGCAGTTACTGCCAGCATGCAGCACAATCAGTGGAACCCGCAAGGTAATGATTTCGCCCCTCTGCACTCATCAATTGTTCCACTCCTCTGCTCAGTCCATTAGGCAAAATGATTCCCATAGTCGCTCTGGAAACATACTTCAAATTCCACATGACTCCCGTTCACCTGCTGACGAGCATTTAAAAAAAGAGAAGGACTGAAATGAAAACACTTTAAAGGTGTTAGAGGAACCGCACGTATTTGTCCGTAAATAAGAACCCCTCTGACACAGACGAAATGCAGCAGGGGATTTATGGCTCCGGTTTCTGGTCTGGCTGAGTGCCGCCCTGTCCTGATTGATTTTTTAAATGAATAAATGCGGAGGGAGGGGTGGGGGGGGCACTCTCTGAGCTGTCCAGGCCAGGACTCACCCCGTTATAAAATGAAAGGGCTGCTCAAAGTGCACAATAATACTCCATCAATACGGCTCCAGCACGATATTACCTGTATTATATTGCCGTTTACAAAATGTAATGTTCAGTTACATATGCAAGATAGATCACTGTGCTGGTTCAACCCAGCCAACACACACACACACACACACCCACCCACACACACACACACACACACACACACACACACACACACGCGTGCACACACAAACACATGCACATGCATGCGGAAACGTCCTTACAGACACACACAGTCTGTAAAGGCCTTCTTCCCGCGGGTTTATCAAGGTAGGCATAAATGACCCGAATCTGGCTTTGAATCAGCCCGGGTGTTTACGCGCTCACAGGAGTCCCAGAGTTTTACTGTCTCCAAACCAGTCACACGACCACAATGTTTTACAGTTTTACACCACATAGCTGTGCCGCGTGTTCTGTCACATGCCTCGCCTGGTTTATAAAGAAAAACCTAACCCCTCACCCGGCACCATCACCTCCGAGCTCTCCTCCCCTCCCTCTCTCCCTCCTGTTCCATCCCCTACACCCGCACTGTCTGCAGCAGGATAAAAGCCCACCCGCTGTGGGAGGACAGGACTGTGTGGCTGCCCTCGGACCCCTAGAACACCCACTGTCCCGCAGAGGCAGCCTGGTCAGGCTGAAGCCCCTCTCCATTGGCCAGCACGCTCAAGAAGTGCCGCAATCCGCCAATAATAGACTGGTGGTGGGCGGGGCTGTGGGCAAGAGGAGAAGAGTCAGACTCCTGCACCTAATTGCTAATTTGGGGGGGGGGGGGGGGGTTCATCTCTCATAGCATGGGCCTATGATGCTGAGGGGCGTGGTCCTGACCTCAACCCCACCGCCAGCCTCCTCCATCTCTGGTCTGTCCCAAAGCTCCTCCCCCTGCTCCTCCCCTTGCTCCTCCCGTCTCTCCTGCTCCTCCCCCCACTCCTGCTCCTCCCCATACTCCGCCCCTTGCTCCTCCCCCTGCTCCTCCTCCTCCTGCTCCTCCCCCTGCTCCTCTTCCTCTTGCTCCTCCCCCTGCTCCACCTCCCCTTGCTCCTCCCCCTGCTCCTCCCCTCGCTCGTAGATGGTGGTCAGGCCGCTCCGCAGGCCCAGGCGGCGGCGCAGGGCGAGGAGGAGGGGCTGGGGCAGGGTGAAGACGTCCACGTTGTTGCCCAGGTCCACCCAGGCCAGGCGGGGGAAGCGGGCGGGGTCCTTGAGCGCGTCGGCGAGCTGCCGGGCTGCGCCCGCGGTCAGCCGGTTGCCGTTGAGGGCGATGGCGGCCAGGCCGGGGAGGGCCGCCAGGGCGGGCAGGAGCGCCCCCAGCTGCTCGTCCCGCAGGCCCGTGAAGCTGAGGTCCAGCGCCGCCACGCCCTCGCCGTTGCCGTGGAGATAGCGGGCCACGCGGTGGAGGTCCCGGCCGGAGAGCGGGAGGCTGGACAGATCCAGCGTGTCGCCCGCGAGCTTCTGCTGCAGGGCCGTCTTCACACTGCCGGACACACAAATACCCCCACATCAGACCAGCACAGACAGACGGGGACTAATGGGACAGGGGTAGTGCTGGGACAGGTACAGTGTTGGAACAGGCATAACGATGGGACAGATTTAGTGTTGGGACAGGTATAATGATGGGTAAGGTACAGAATTGGGACAAGTGTTGTGATGCGACAGGTGTCGCTTTGGGACAGATGTAAGGATGGGTCAGGTGTAGAATTGGGACAGATATAATGATGGGACAGGTATAGTGGTGGGACAGGTGTAGTATTAGAACAGGTATACTGATGGGACAGGTGTAGAGTTGCGACAGGTACAGAATTGGTGGTAAAACCTAAGTAATTACACACACCCTTCCACACATTATATGACTGTAGGCTGAACGCAGTTCACACTCCACCAGCAGGGGGGGCCACACTGCTGAGGACACACTAAGCTCAGTCCAATTAAATGGGTCTTACCCACTGAGACCTCAAAATAAGACCAGTCCTGACAAACCACAGAAATAAAACAAGACTGTGCAAGTATTAACCACATTAATATTTCCCTGAATTCCTGCAGGGATTTCTTTTTAGTTTAAGCCATTCACCGAGTGTGGCCAAATCCAAACCTCTGTCCTCAGCTCTCCTGGGGATCAGTCTTTAAACTGAGGGAGCTGTGCAGACAGGCCAGTCTGTTCCTGTCTGTGCCCGTGATTCAGGCTCTGCCCCCTCCAGCGCTGCTCTGCCCCTGTGCCCAGGGGCTGCTGGAGCCCTGCGCCCCTCTGCTTGCTCGACCCGCCTGCCACTCTCAGCGCTGAGATTTATCACCTGGCACACCAGCAGAACACAGCGCACAGGAGAACACCCTGACTGCAGGGAGTACAACACGCACACGCACACACGCAAGCACACACACACAAGCACACACGCGCACACACAAGCACACACGCGCGCACACACACACACACGTGCACACACACGCGTGCGCATGCACACACACGCACATGCACACACACACGCGTGCACACACACACACACACACACAGCATACCCTAGCTCCTGTGGTATTAATATCAGCCCTGTGCCACTGAGCCCCATACTGCTGCTGACTGCAGAATACAACACCGCTGAGGGAGAAGGATGTGTGTGTACGTGCGTGCATGTGAGTGAGTGTGAGAGTGAGTGAGTGAGTGAGTGAGTGAGCGAGCAAGTGAGTGTGAGTGCATGAGTGTGAGTGAGTGAGTGAGACAGTGAGTGTGAGAGAGTGAGAGAGAGGGAGTGTGAGAGAGTGAGTGTGAGAGTGAGTGAGAGAGTGAATGATATAAACTGAATCTTATCTCATCTGTGCCAGAGCTTTTTCTGGAGATGTTTCAGTGCAACAATGGATGGAATGACATCTGCTGCAGTCGTTGCGTAAGAAACAAGTGCAACCTGTTTTACCATTTATTGTAGATTACCTTTATAAGATAATGGCAAAAAAATCCAAATTCTTGCACTAATTATTCATCAGACTATTACAAGGATGTTGTCGAGCCTCTTCACTTTAATGGCGGTCTATATTTATTTTAACCGCAATACACAGACGAAGAGCTAAATTAAATTTGCATGTGCACAAAGAATAGTGTAGCTTATGGTCAATTCTGCAAGTTCAGACAGAATTATATTTTTATGTTGACAAATACATTTAAACCTTCATGTTCATTTTCACTTCCCAATAACAGGTTTAGATAAACCAGACTTGCCTGAAGGTACATTGAACCTGTAGCCTATCTGGATAAGCCCCATAGATGCCATGTTGAAGCAACTGGCATAGATAAGAAAAAAAAAGGTCTAAAAAAAACTAAACTTGACAATGAAGCAGTTACGTAAAATAATGTCAGAACCGATAGGACTGATGAAAAATACTACGAAAATAAGACCTTTAATGTCCGCTTCACACACTTGTGTATTGTTCACAGACGGCTGACATTTGGGGAAAGATATCTGCCGCATTCCCATGCAGCTTGTGAGTGGACTCAAATTTCTTACATCATAAAACAGGAATACAGAAAAAGGCCAAAATAAAAACAAACCTGCCGGTCACGAATCGCATGTTGTGGAGCGATCGATCCGGTCGATCGATCGGTACATTGTCAGGTGAAGGGAGGGACGACTGCAGGTACCAGACAGGTGAGAGTGAATGAGGTCAGCTGCGCAAGTGTGTGTGTGTGTGTGTGTGTTTGTGTGTGTGCGTGCGTGAGGGGCGGGGGCGGTAGGGTTACTCCAGATCAGCCGCACAGTGTGTGTGTGTGTGTGTGTGTGTGTGTGTGTGTGTGTGGGGAGGGGGGGGGGGCGGTGTGCAGCTGCTCCTGCACATTGTCCCTCAGATTACAGAGGATTACAGCACTGAGGTGTCCAGAATGACTGCACCGCAAATGGAGGCCAGAATCTCCACACGGCCAAGAGCGTTCCTCGCCTGGCGTCCCAGTGAGAGAATGCGCTCGCATGCATCGCCAGGTCAAAGGTCACTCTCACCTTCAATCAGTATGAGACTCCGCATGGGGGGTGGGGGGGAGGGAAGAGGAACGCTCAGGCGCTGAACTCACCGACACTGCAGCGCCAGCACCGACCCAGACCGCATAACCACCGCCACAACATTTTCAACCGCTCGTGCCAATTTTACAGTTTAAAAAAAGAAAGACTGGCATGACAGTCATTTTTTAACGCGCCTGTAGGCTATTTTCATTTTTCCCACTCGCATTTGTATTGTTAACGGCAATTTAACTTCCTTTAACAGAGCGATGTAGCCAGTACAGCCTAATGACAATCAGGACAATTTGTTCGATGTGCTGTCAAGATCAGCGTGCATCCAACACACACACACACACACGCACACACACACGCTCACACATATGCATCTTCACACAGTAAAATGTTCGATCAACTTGTCCTATTGGACTTACATGTACTCTTAGAGTAGAATTAAAATTTGAAATTTTACTGTGCAGTGCTCCAATAGGTGAGGGATAAATACATTGGGCTTTACTGATTTAGTGCAATCCCTGTTCCTGCTTTTCCCAGCTCAGCTCTGTGATCTCTGATTGGCTGATACTTTAATCTGGACACAGGGCTCTGAATGGTCTGTTTTAGCAGACACGAAGCTGAACTACCATGAACTGGAGGATGAGAAATTGTTTGTGAAACTCTTTTTAACCGACATCACAGGCCATCTTTATACATTCATCCTACAGACAGACCATCTCAACCGTCCCTCATTGGACTAACACGCACAGAGGTAACGATTACACACCGAATGTTAAACATTTTCTAACAGGGCTCACACAGTGCTGAATAACGTCCCATAAGAGTAACGTGACCTAGCATGTTTCTGATGTAGCTGGCTGTCAGACAGGCAGGCGACTCTACATACTTTATCAGGTATCTTTAATCAATTTACCTTGCCAAAAGCTACACCCACTCCGTGGACTGCACAGAACTGGGATTACCTGCGGCCAGCTTAGTCTCTGTGCTTTAGGCAGATGGTCTGTGAGCAGGAGGCACAGTCAGACAGACAGGCAGACACACAGACAGATAGGCAGGCAGACAGACAGATAGGTCAACAGGAAAACTGACACACAGTCAGACAGGCAGGCAAGTAGACAGACAGACAGGTCAACAGGAAAACAGACAGACAGACAGACAGACAGGCAGGCAGATCCAGGGACTCACCAGACTTGAGCCTTCCTCTTGGGCATGCCCTGCCACGCCCCCTGCCCGGCCCCGCCCTGCCCCGCCTTGCCCTGCTGGAGCCATTTGGAGTGGGGGCTCAGGTGGTAGACCAGCTGCCTGCAGATCTTACTGGAGCTCTTCAGGCGATCCGAGTCCTGTAACACACAGACTCCTTAATAAAGCCTTTATAACACAAACAAACAGCACAAAACACCCGCAGCTTACATCACAAGCGCCTTTACGACAGCTCTATAACACAACGGACATGATTGAGAGAATGTTCTCTGACACATGCTGGAGGGAGGCACCTTACCGCATGTACACACACGCACACTCACACACCCTAACACATGCACACACAACAGCTCAGACGGCACCAGCAGGGGCAGGGTTACTGTTCTGTACCCGATTCCAAAAGCAAAGAACCAACACGAGCACCTTATTTCACCTTATAATCAACCCCCATCCATCCCCCATCCCCCACCCATCTCACACAAACACACCAGAGCCACCTAAGTCACAGAGGTAATCTGATTAACAGGAGCTACCAGCCCTTAGACACTCCTGCTCTGTCTTTCCCCCAGCAGATTAAAGAGGATATATTTAAAGCAATAACATTGATTGAACCTGAATTGTGGGGTTTAAAAAAAATAAGATTATGAATTTTGCCATTAGAAAACTCCACCTTTTATTTTCAACATGGTTTCGTGCACGCAGGGTTTCAGGGTAACATCTTTTTGTGACACTATCTTATCGACACAGCGTGCGATATCGCCATAGACACTCCAGAAGGGAGCGTTTCTGCTGGAGTGGGGAAGCAGGCTGACCAGCAGATCACAGATCTTATCTCTGAAATCGTGACCATGCCTGAAATACAGCTTCACTGAGACCTTCGTGAGCTGTCAGAAATTGAACACCGCTTTTATATTCTACTCTTTGGAATTCAGTTAATCCCAGAAGAGATAACTCTCAGGTATCACACGATAGCCATCTTTAATCCCACCTTGTGCAATAGTAAATATAGATTAGTCCAAAAATGGTTGAACGTGTCATCCTCTCTAAGTCCTTAAAAGCACTGGATAAATCTAAACACAAACGCAACAACATGGAAGTTAGCTGTGCTTCAGTAGAGGTGTGTTCAGGGGCTTCTGAGTCTGAGCACATTTAATACACTCTCTGGAGAGGGTACTGATCACACCAACTGCACTGCAAAAGAATGAATTCTTTTGAATTCACAAGTATAATGCAGAAGTTATTAGAAGGTAACTGTGGATAGGAACAGCCATTTAATACAAATCTTAACAAATCTTAATATCATCTCTTAATGTTTTTCATCCACTTAAATGATCCTTTTTAAAACTTTACAATTCGGCCTAATCCCTTCTTAGTGTCCTTCTGCTAAGTTTGAAGAGCGGAGTCTTGCTTTCAAACTTGTGCTACGTGTTGTGATACTTGGTGACCTGATTTTCTTCGCTCTTTACTTGCAGTGTGGTGCCCTGGTCTGATGAAGGCAATGCAGAGCATGCTGCTCAGTGACCTCTGAAATGAAGCTCCTCAGATGAGAATGTTGGCTGGGTTTCACACAGTGGAGAAGCTCAGCAGGTTTAAAAAGCGATGACCCACTTAAGGCACCCTGATCATTATTTAAAAATAACTGTCAGCGACAGCAGATGGAAACCTGGCTATAAGCCCCGCCCCCCCTCCAATCCACCTCCCCCCCCAACCTAGCGGCGCAAACAGGTGCGAAGCTCCGCCGTCACCTGACCTCGCCGCGCGAGCGACGGACGGCAAAAACGCAGAGGAAAGTATCTGAAACATCTCCACACGGGTCAGCTGCCGAGAGAGTCTACCCAAATGACTCAACCCTCCCCGCTCCAACAGCCCACCTCACCCCCTCAGACTCGCAGCCCTCCCCCAGCACCTCAGGTCCTCATTTTGTTTTAGGTGAACTGATTTAGGCTGGCAACAAGGCTGAGAAATCCTGAGATTTTTTACTAAAAATATACTACAGGAGAGCCAGTGGATATTTCACACCCTGTACATCACAGAGTACTACAGGAGAGCCAGTGGATATTTCAACCCTTACTGGCCACACACAGTACTACAGGGGAGCCAGCGACTAAATTACACCTTACAGGCCATACAGTACTACAGGAGAGAGCTAGTGCTGATATGAGGAGAGGTTTATCATACAGTAACTTGCAACCTTGGAATATTATCCAGAAGGACTAATGCAGCAGTAACACTGACCGATTAAATCCCACCCTACTCAAGATGAGACAAGATTAATTTTGTCCTGCGACTCCTAGTTGTAGTAACAAAGCTGAGGCTCAACCATGCAATGCTGTTGTCACTGTGTAACTGGGGAGCCCCCACTGTTTGACTTTAGTACCATTTCACTGGTGAGATGTGTTTGAATGCTCGTTCACATTCTACTGGCCCAACAGTCCAGCTCTCTAGCCGATGAAGCAGAAGGACATTGCAGACGAGGGGCTCACCGGTTTGGGACACTGCAGGTCCCGGGCCAGGGTGAGCAGGAGCTCATGGGAAATGGGGTCCACCAGGTTGAGGAAGGAGGCATTCCTGTGCAGGACATCGTTCAGCGAGGTCCCCTCCAGGCCAAGGTCCTGTGGGGAGGACAGAGGAGGGAAGTCCAGTCAGCCCAAAAGACAGATCTCACCGTTCCTGCTGCAAATGGTGGTAACCACAGTACCGTCGTCATGGTACTATCATAGTTTTGCATTTTCAAAGAACGGTACACATGGTAATAGACGTGAAATCCATATTGGCGACGGCACATATCATGTGATATGAAAATCTGGCATGTGATCCAAGTTCCGTGTCTCAAGGCTTTCCTGGCAGACCGTTGCCATGTATGTGCACCCTACCTGCAGCCTCTTCCCTATCATGGAAAATTTGTTTTCCAATGTAACACATACCCCAGTCATAAGTCATGCATGGTCAAGTTTTTGTAAACAAGCATATTAAAATTGTCATCTGTTTAGATGACAGCAACCAAGTCATCTCAAACGTCCTTATTTGTGTTCATGAAACCAATCCTTCTCACGTAGGTCTACCATGAAGCCAAAAGAACAAGTGCAAAGACTTGTGGGTAAGTGCCTGTTGTGGTGAGATGTGGGAGGGGTGGGGAGAGTGTGAGGTGAGATCTCTGGTCACTCAGACGCACACAGAGATGTTCTCGTTACTACTGTAGAGTTCCACAGCAGGTCAAGAGTTAAAATGTCGTAGGAAATTAAACATTTTTTTTAAATCACACCAGGGCAAGAGAGACTGAATAGCAAGTTCTCAAGCCATCAGTAAATACTTGCACACAATGACTTGCAGATCCTGTCAATGATTCCTGCTCGCAGTTTATTACAAGAGATGGTCACAAAAAAACCATGTAGCATGCATTCGAAGGTATTTCAAAACCGCAGCCATAAACCTATCATGTAGTCCACAAGGAACTTTCAGACAAATAACTTAAAAGGACATTTAAGGGAAATTTTACTTAAAGAGATATTTAAGGGGGCGACATAGCTCAGGAGGTAAGAGCACTTGTCTGGTAGTCGGACGGTTGGTGGTTCGATACCCCGCTCTGGGCATGTCGAAGTGTCCCTGAGCAAGACACCTAACCCCTAATTGCTCTGGTGTATGCGAGGCATCAATTGTAAAGCGCTTTGGATAAAAGCGCTATATAAATGCAGTCTATTTATTTATATTTATATTTCACTTTGGTATAACACAGGTAATTTCGTGGAGCTTACTCCAATGTATTTGCATAGCATGAATACCAGCACCATCAGCTGTCCCTGTTGAGCACTGACAGCAGCGCCATTCCTTCCAGCTCTCCAGTTCCGAATTCACTCCCGTTCCATTTTGCGACCTCCCTTAAATTAATCGTTTTAAAACCCACACTAACCACGATGGACAACTGGTCGATAAAAAAAGAGTACTAATGTCAAATCTCCCTGGTTTTTTTGAATAGCTGATGTATGCTTGACACTTTATTGCCTTATAAAAGAAAAAGAAGACGCAGAAAAGGTTTTGTTATTTTATCTTAGCGATGTACCCTTCAGCATGATAAAATTCACATGGACGTGTGCATTTAAAAAATCAAACTACGACTTGCTGTGTGCAGTAGCCAATCTGAAAATAGTTTCTGTTCTCTGAGACCTTATTCTGTACTCTGGGGCACAGTGTCAATGTTGTTTTAAACGTTTATAATGCTGCCCCCTGAAAAGCATCGCCCCCTGCAGGCCAGCAGCACCCAGCGCAGGCTAAATCAGCCCAGCGCAGCTGAAGCCAGTCTGGGGTAACCTCTCCTGAAGCTGAGGCTCCAGCACACATTCAGTACCTTCATTCGCACTTCACAGCAGAACGTATGCAGAGCGTCAAACGCACGCAGCGTCACTGATGCACGCGCTCTACGTCCATATGGCAGCGGATTACTCGATCTGCCAAAACCGACCATCATAATCTCCTGTTATGGTGACGTGTCATAAGCTCCACAGTGCCTCACCTCATTAGTCAGAGGACACCAGAGCTAAAGGTGAGGAGGAGTTTTAACCTGATGAATATCACATTTGGTAAAATCAGTGGAAGGAGACACAAAGAAAGACTTGTAAGGGATTTTGACCAAACCTCACTTGTCTTGCTATTAACCACGTGTTGATAAGTTTTACAGTTTGAGTTATTAAACTTAAAATAAAACGTATTTTGTGCATTACGGCATCATAATCACCTTGAGCTCAGAATGTTAAAGATTATCAGTCTCAGTCCATTCTGGGACAGAACAGTACAATATTAGCAGAGAAGGGTTGAGGTGCAATGTTTGTGATATAACTAGTTGGGTCAGACAACTGCCTTAACTAAATGCTAAACCCACTGATCAGTTTAGCTTGCTTCTCTGTTCATTATCTCACACTGGGCAAGGACAGCCATTCCATTCTTCTAGACAACTGAAGATCCTCACACATAGCAAGGTTAGCTAGCCAACGTTGCGAGAACATTATCACTACTGATTTGAACGCTTTGACTGTAGCCAGCTAACTTTACAAATGGCTGCTGTGACATTAAATGCCAAGCCATTTGCAAGCTAATGCTACAGGTTGCTAACATTAACAGTGTGGCAATAGCCTATTGTCTCAATAGCTACACCATTTACCAATTTAGATAACATTTCTCTAACTTGCATGTTTTGCTGCAAGTTCATGGCACCCCTCCAATTGATCCATTAATACTTCTGTAAGGTCTCAAAACTTCATTCATTTGCAAGGCCTTCAATTAAGCCAGACTAAGGCGATTCCAGAGCTTAATAATCTGACCCTGCCAACCTCTCAGGGCGTTGTGCTTACTCTTAACAACCATGGGCTTCTCTAAGCAGCTGACAGGGCACCTGAAAATAAACATAACTGACTCTCACAAAGCAGGGTAAGGCTATAAGATGATATGTTAATGCTGCCAACTTGTGTGGGGGTTGATCTCATATGCTTTGGGGTTGAGTGGCAGCCAGTGGCACATTAAATACTGTGCAGGTGGAAGGAAGAATGGATATCAAGTCCTAAAAGCAAGAAGCAGATTCAGAAAGAAATGGAAGCAGAAGAAAGTGAAGTTGCAAAAAGTCTGCATATTTCAACAAGAGAGTGATTGAAAACATACCTCAAAATCAACCATGAACTACCTAAAGATACAAAAGATTAAGGGTTTGGAATGTCCTTGGTAGTCCCCAGAATTGAATATTATTGAAAATCTGTAGGGTGACCAGTGCATTCAAAAAGACCTAATAATTCTGAAACAGAAGATCTGCAAGGAAGAGCGGGGAGAAAAAACTAAAACAAGAACAGAAAGACTGTTCGCTAGCTACAAATTCAGTAAATTAAGTCATTTTGCACAAAAATATACTGAAATGATCTCTACAGAGGTTGTGTTAATTCTTTAAAACCTTAAAACACTTATAAAACCAACTATTACTACTACTACTACTATGTATTTATTATTATTATTATTATTATTATTAGACCAGTGCTATTATTCTTGATTATTGTTGTCCATATTAGGATTAAAACAAAATATTTCGCTTAACAGAGTGCCAAGATTCGATTCGGCTACGTAACCAAACATGTAGCCTATCAAGTAACAATCCGCTTTCTTGGCGGGGGTGGCGGCACGTACCCTGCGGGGCTGTCAGATCTGCCAACACGTTTCATTCACCGCGGGTTGCATCGGTCAACAAACAATCGCGTGTGACAAAAACATTTAACCTCGCATCCATTTACAAAACCTCACGGTTGACAACATTTCTAAAAAGTTCTGAAACTGCACAAACTCTAAATTCAGACGATGCCAACGGCTAGTGTTCTTCCCTTTTATTTTCTTTACTTATAATGGCTTCCGTCCAAACACACCCACACTGGTTTGGCCGTTAATTACCATCATTTGCATGACACATGTTTTACAACACCGCGGGTCTTTGACGTTTGCTACCTTTCTGAGTAATTTGAGCACGTCGCACGCCTGTTCCACCTTGTGCTCGCGCAGAAGCTTCTGTATCTCCCGGACCCAAGCCACTCTCCGGACATAGGGGTTAGGGCGGCTCTTCCGCAGAATATCCGGCAGATTGTCGGAATTCAGTATCAAGGAAGTAAACACAAAATCTCCACCGACACAGCTTCCACTCCCACCGGCTTCCCCGCAGCTGCCCCCGCGCTGGCGTCCGTTCTTCTGAATTTTAATTTCATTGTCCAGGCTGCTCCGTCTGCTGAGTCTCGGCCCCATCGTTTCACCCGTCAAATATTCTGGACTCAGAAGCAAAGTTTTCTACCGAATATGCTGTGCTGCGAACTTGATAATAACGATTTTATCGTCGGCTACCTGCTTTATTTATCCGGGTTTGTTTCATACAATCTAATTGCACAATAAACTAGATTTTCCCAGTCAGTATTTGTAATCGAACGAGATCAAACGAAAATGCAATTATCACTCCGGTTAATTTATACTGCACGCGGGACAAGGGGCTAACGCTGTGAGTTTCTCCGCCTGTCTCGGTTGTTGCAGAAGGGAGGGTGTAACCGGCGGCTGCCTCCCCACCGGCTGTTCTGTATTCATCCATCTGGACAGCTCGCCACCGTGAGGCTCGTTCGGTCTCTGTCCAATCACAGCCTGCGGAGACCACGTGCGCCGTAAATAACAGGAATCCCTGACCGGCTCCAGAAAGCAGATATTCCGTATGACGGGCGTAGTCTACTAGAGCTGATCCAGGCCCAACTGTATCAGGGGATCGCCATAATACGTTTTTTTTAAGTTATAATTTGTTTTATTAAAAAAATGTTTAAAAAAATATATTTTGCAATATTTCCCCAAATCAATATATAGCCATTGCATATCAAGTCCAACCAGGGACCCCCTACAATACTTCTAGGACCCCCAGGGGTCCACTGACCCCTGTTTGAAACCCAGGGACTAGTGTAAAGTAATTGTACTCACTGTTCAAAGCTGTGCTGCTTTTCTTAAAACTAGTTTTAAGTTATTATGTTTAAGTTAGAGGACTTAAGAGAACTAACATTGTGCAACATCATAGTGATGTTTCAGCCACTGCATTACATTACATTTATTTGGCAGACGCTTTTATCCGAAGCGACGTACAAGAAGTGCATGCCAAAGGTCATTGGAACAACTACAAAACACAGGTCTGATAAGCACAATACTCATTATGTAATAGTTCTTCATAGCCATGAGAACATTAAGTCCAGTTCACACAGTAAGCATAGGCTGTGTCAGAAAGTTATGGTAAGTCAAACTAGGAGGCATGACAATGAGCTACAACGTGAAGATAACGATACAAGTGCAATGTAAGTGCTGGATGGAGGTACAAGCGTCACATGAAAGTGCTACAGGAACAAATTAGAAGGATACAAGTGATAAGAGCGATTCTAGATTGGGAGTGCCCTGCAGAGTAGTGATAGTTAGTCCAGGTGCAGTCAGTTGAAATTCTTCTTCAGGCCACGGCAGAAGCCTGACATCACTCAGGCCAAACAAACATTTGTTCTTCATGGAATGCATGGCTGTTTCTGGCATATTTCACTGCACTATGTAAGTGCAGTCCATTTACCATTTACCATTTACCACTGGCCTTTCCACACCCAAGAGCCCACACAGCTGCTCATCCCAGACCTCATCACTCTCTGTTCAGTTTATCGCAATGCCCTGCTCGCCCACTTACTGGCCCCTGCCGTCAAGCCACTGCAATTGGTCTGGAGCGCAGCTGCCCGCCCGGTCTTCAACAAGCCTAAATAATACCTCATGCCACTCCACTTTTCAGCAGCCTTCACTGGCCGCTTGCATTCAGATCCAATTACTAACGCTGGCATGCAAAGCTGTAGTGCTGCCCCCTTCCCATTCCGATCCTCAAACAATGATTACATCATCATACGCTCTGACCAGGCCTCTCTGTGATTGGGCTTCTCGTGCCAGCTGGCTGTCCCACCCCTGCCTGTGTCCAGGACTGAGTTAGCATCAGTGAAAGGGAAGCTATTTTGTATCAGTTTGCAGAATTTTTTGTGGAAACCATCACATAGTTCTTGCAGGTTTTAGCCAGCGCTGAATTGTTTTACAGATACCCCACCAATTTTACAGTTTAAATCATCGTCTCTAACAGGAACCACATGTACCCAAGATAATGATTAGTCAGAAGTGACTGACTAGTGCATATCAAGGTTGTGCAGCATTCAGAATTGAATAGTGAATGCCTCTTTAATTCCAATTCAATTATTGAATTTGAACAGCATTTGAATTGCGGCTCTGAACAGGATGTAGAATTGCAATTCAAATTTGAATTAATGTGGTGCAGTGGGTAGCCTCTTATCCAAGTACTACCTAACCTCCAATCCACTTAGCTTCAGCCATTTAGGCTACACAGTGGCTGGCTAGTTTATTTAATCTAGAAGGCTCTAAAGTCGAAATGAAAAGCAATAATACCCATGATTATACACAAGGAATAGATGGAAATCATTTCTAGAAATGAGTGATATAATTATTGGTGGGATATTTTGTGGTAAATCATCTGTCAGATGCAGTGAAGTGAAGTTCTCTTGAATTGAATCTCTTGAATCTTGAAGCAGAATTTAGTTGAATGGCAATTAATGAAATTCCACTTCCTTTCATTACAATTTAAATTCTGATTCAACATTTCTGTCATTCAATTCAAATTACACCTAATGAATTTAATGGGAGTAAATTCTGAATTTATGAATTTTACACAACCCTGGTTAACGCGGGGTGTATTCATAAAGAATGTCCTCAGAAGATGGGCTCAGAAAAAAAAATATGATCTGGTGTAGTGGAGACACCCGCAAAACGTGTCTGATGTTGGCTGTGTTTTATCAATTGAAGTGTCAGTCATATTTGTCATGCTGGTTTTTTAAATGTGAAATGTGAACTCAACAGAGAGCGTACCATAGAGGTATGAAGGCAAACACACAATCCTCTTAATCTGACATGCCCCTCAGCTCTGCTGAAACATACAGTAGCACCCAAGCTGTCACATGAGGAGAAGTAGGAGACATCTGTTTCCAGATTAAAATTCTTCGTTGTCGTAGCTCAGCGTTGCCAGTTCCAGTTAAACATTGTCGTGGCAACCTTTCTAGCAGGAGGCATTCGCGGGGCTGAATTGCGGGTTGGCACGGCGCTCTGAGGTACAAAGGGCTTTGGCATTCACTGGATGTGTTTCACAACGTGGGCGGCCTCTTCAAACTCACACTGCATCGGCACGAGGCAAATAAATAAACAGAGTGATGCAGAATTACGCAAAGACCAGTTTCGCTCCCAGGTCACACGGTATTCGCAAAAACTCCCTTTCCAGGAAGCATGAGCTCACATTCCTTTTTTTCTCTGCCCGTCACATAGCCTGCTTCCCAAGTGATCCTGTCTTTTCCCTCTTTCTTATACCGTCTGTAACTATTGAAGCCCTAACCTGCCGAAATATAAATGTTAATGTCAATCGATTTACGTGAACGCATTCATAAACTTTGATGTTTTGTTTGCTTATCGTGTGCGCATTCCTAGTGCCAAAATCTAATCAAAAGCACATTTGTAAGGAAGGGCAGGGTTCCGGGATAGTTTATGCTGTCCAGACAGCGCCTGCTCCCTGGGATCCCTAGGTTTACTGTCACTTGGTGTGATCGCCACGGTGTGTCGGCAAGAACACGGACGGACAAGGATTCCAATTCCAAGAACTTTATTACGGACAGGTGGAGGTGGGCAATGGGATGAGGGGTGATCAGGTGTGAGCACGCGTGAACAGGTGTGATCAGGTGGGATAAGGTTGGATACCATGTGATTAGGTATGTGGTCCTAAATCACCTGACTGTTGTGCCTGAGGGGGCCGGTTCAAAGGGTTAGCCTTAGCTTGACCCAAGACGGGGGAGAAGTGGGCCCCCGGAAGCACTTCCGTTAGGTGATATCGGCCCTAAAATGTACGGAATGAGGCTCCCAAACCCCCGGTCCTGCTGGCCTTTTGTACACCATTCTTTCAGGTTTCATTTCCAATTCCTCGTTTGAGTTTGCATTATGTAAGTCAAAATGCAAATGAAAATGCTATAGTCATTTTTTTCTTTAGCATCTTTAAAAAAAACCATGCCAATAAAATTTGAAAGGAAATATATTATTTGTATTTCCCTTTTCAATGGTTTATTCAGTTTGATTCCGTCTTAATTTTCTTTACCCTAATAGACTGAGGGTTTGGGGTGCCGTGAGAACAGGAGCACATGACTAGAAGGGCTTTAACCAAACTAAATGCAAACTGCCACTTTTCCCTCTAATTAAAGGGCTCTTTAGAGCTGAGAAGGTGCATCAAAGGACAACTACAGACTACAGAGGCAACTACAGAAAAATAACTACAAAAGTTTTTGCAGTACCAAACCACGCCAAAAAAACGTTGCAACTCACACCAGGTTAATGGGGCTGGAAATTAGTTTTATTGGTTCAACCTTCGAGTCTGAACCTGTTCTCCACTGACTACCTTACCCAAGTAGGTAATCGTAGCTTCGCCGAATTCACATTTTGCTAAGTTTATAGTTGAACTGGCACTTACAAACTGGTTGTAAAGCACTGGGGTCAAGCTAACACCATTACAAATAACGACAGTCAAGGTCAATCAGATTATGTTAGCGCAATAACGTGTTGTGTTTAGTATCAACGAAATTGGTCGTGGAGAGAAAAAACAAGGCTTGTACTATACTTGGCTTACCTTGTATTTTATTTCCAAAGACCTTTCATCTTATACCTTAGTATTTTAAACCTTTTGTTTTGTTTGGAGTTTTTAATAAAAGAACATCAAAGTTGGTACCTCTTGCTGTCTGAAGGCTGAAAATTGCTGAGGTGTAAATATGTATGTGTGTGTGTGAGTGTGGGTGTGATTATGTGTGCGCGCATGTCGACGGGTGGCCTGAAAAAACCCACACTGGCATTCCTTGTATTCAAAGGATTATGTACATTTAAAAATAGGGCAATACACCTATGGGTACTGTGTTGGAGATTCTGGATCAGGCCAGAATAAAGTGGAAGCCAAAGTGTCACTGTGACTTTGTAACTTGGTTTATTTATTGCCTGATCTAGTCTCTTCACATAGTAGCTCATAAACATCCCCATAATAGTCAAAGCTGTCCTTCCCATAAAGATCAGAAAATTAGCCAATTTAATTGATAACTGATATATTTGGTAAAAAAAGAGAACAAATTAAATCAAATACATTTATTCTACATGTTAGATAAGTGAGGTGTTTTAATTGTTGATACACTTGTGTACGGTATTCAATGTGCCAAACATTAAAGGGTGTTAGTTGTTAAAACTATTGGATTCACAAATTAAACATATTTTACTTAATCCTGTACTTAATTAATGACTTTTAATTGCCCATCTGACATGTCATTTGATGTTTGGAGAGAGGGACAGAAAGAACAGGCAGCATTCATACTTAGGAACAACCAACAATATAATATTGCATGACTCTTGAACAAGTTTGTCTTATCCAATTATGTTATTTCTTCAAGGCAATAATCTAAACACTAGATATCCAACAAGTGGATGACAGAAGAGTATTTTCAATTGTGAAGGAAACCCCCTTTTCAGCTGTCGAACAGATCAAGAACACTCCATTATGTATATGCTGGAAGTAGTGTCATGGCTTGGGCATGTATGGCTGCCACTGGAACTGGTTCACTGCTGTTTGTTGGTGATGTGACTATTGACGGCAGCAGCAGGTTGAATTCCGAAGTGTACGTAAACATAATATCTGCTCAGGTCCAACCAAATGCCTCAGAACTCAATGGATAGCACTTCACCTTGCAGCAGGACAATGACCCCAAACACAGGCCAAAAAGTGGAACCTTGACTGGCGATCGCCCAACCAGAATACAACTGAACATGCATTTCACTTGCTGAAGACAAGACTTACGGTCAAAGTCTCACAAAACAAATAGGAACTAATGGCTTCAATACAGGACTGGTAAAGCATCAGCAGGGAAGGTAACCAGCATCTGGGTGATGTCTAGGAGGCACACACTAACTAGTACCTATGAGGACTTCTGTTAATTTGTCTAGTTACTTACAGTCCCCTAAAATGGGAGGCTATGTGTAAAAAATTCAGTAATTTGTACACGGAACACCCAATATGCATGTATATACCCAGAAATCTGAACTGATAGCCTGCACTTTAACCTCCAATTCAGGATCGCACTGCAGGTCATTCATTTTGTTACAGTTAGAGCTCTTTCTGCTACATGTGAAGGAATTAGTCGGGTTATATTATGCGACGGGGGTTAAAGATTAATTGCGCAGTGAAGATTACTCATTGAGAGACATTGTCCCTGTAACACCTGGCACACGGAGACGACACTTGTTCCGAACGGAGCTGCTCTTCGGCCAAAACCTGCGCATTGAACTAGGCGTAAAGCTGCTGCTTGGCACCTCACATTAGCACCATTCACAGAAGGTAAAATGGGTTCATGATTCAAGTTGTCTGTTCTACTGGCGTTGTACTAGGTGCGGGTAGCGGCGTCTGTGCGTGCTGTTTCGCTGTGGCAGAATATGTCAGAGGGCCAGACAGCTGTGGAGGTGAACGTAGATACACCTCTCGGCGGGGTGAAGTTCCGCGTGTGGCTAGTTTTAGCGCTTACTAACATTATTAGTTCCTCCAACAATTTCCAATGACAGTCTGGAAATTATGAAGCTCCATCTGGACGAAACGTGAATTTATTTGTAGGTATATATGAAATTGTTCATTAAAAGCTTTTTACGAATTTTTTCCATCAGCACGGCTACATATGACAATTTGCCACAGTTTGAGTGCTCCTAGAGTCCAGAAGCGTATTCTGTGGCTATGTGGTCAGCCTATGTCAGGTTTCGGCAGGCTTAGACGTGTCACAACGCTGATTACATAAATAAGGTACTCATTAGAGTCTTGCTGTCGCTGCAGTATTTTTATGTTATGGTTAAACGTGCAAAACCCTTTAAAACGACCTTGCACACTGATCCTCTGAGCGCGCGGGAGGAGTGGGGTTTGGATCAGGTGGATGCTGTGTGAATACTTTTCGGGGGTGTTCGTTAACTTTCCTGAGATTATATTTAATGTAGAAGAGAATTCTGCCTATTTCAAAAGATTTTTCGGTGAACGGTGAGTTTCAGAAACAGAATATTTTAAAAACACCCAACAAGCTATTTTCTATCGGTTGTTTTGATCACATCTAATATTTCAGCTCTGACAATGTGCACTTCATCGAAAAACTAGTTTTTTTTTTTCAAAGAAAACTTTTGGTTTTAAGCGAGAAATTGTTCTGAATCTCTCTCTTATTGCTAATAATATAATGGGAAATGAGGAAACATTTTACTGAATAACGTACAAGGAGTCAGTTTGTGATAGGTGATCTTGATTAAAATAGTTAGCTTGTTAATGCAACCCTGTCTATTACGTTTAGCCTCATCTCACAAGCCTCTTCTGTGTGTGCGTGTGCGTTTGTGTGTTTATGTGTATAGGTGTAGGTGGCTCCTGCGGAAGGATGGTGCAGAAATCTATTGTAATCGGCTTGGCGGCGTTGCTGGTGGCGGTGGTGTGCATCTTCCTTGGGGTGTTTTTTGGGGTGGACAGGACGTCATCATCATCATCATACTACAGCAAAGCCGCTGTTGCTGCTGATGCAGGACCCTGCTCAGAGATCGGCAGGTAAAAACACATAGACATAGGCACATGCACAAACCCACACACACACACACACACTCACATAGGGGTGAGGCCCACACTCACATTTTGTGTTGTTTCAGGGATATGCTGCAGAAAGGTGGCTCAGCAGTGGATGCCTCTATTGCTGCCCTGCTGTGTGTGGGACTGATGAATGCACACAGCATGGGCATCGGAGGAGGACTCTTCCTCACCATCTACAACAGCTCTACAGGTACACACACCTGTACTCCCATACAACACCTCTTCAGATATATACACCTGTACTCTCCTACAACACCTCTACAGGTACACACACCTGTACTCTCCTACAACACCACTACCGCTATACACACTTGTACTCCCCAACAACACTTCTACAGGTATACACACCTGTACTCCCCTACAACACCCCTACAGGTATACACACCTGTACTCCCCTACAACACCTCTACAGGTATACACACCTGTACTCCCCTACAACACCTCTACAGGTATACACACCTGTACACCACTACAACACCTCTACAGGTATACACACCTGTACTCCCCTACAACACCTCTACCACTATATACACTTGTACTCCCCAACAACACCTCTACAGGTATACACACCTGTACTCCCCTACAACACCTCTACAGGTATACACACGTGTACTCCACAGCAACACCCCTAGAGGTGTACACACCTGTACTCCCTTACAAAAAGCTCTACAGGTACACACACCTGTACTCCCCTACAACACCTCTACAGGTATACACACCTGTACTCCCATACAACAGCTCTACAGGTATACACACCTGTACACCACTACAACACCTCTGCAGGTACACACACCTGTACTCCACAGCAACACCCCTACAGGTATACACACCTGTACTCCCCTACAACAGCTCTACAGGTATACACACCAGCACACCTCTTCAGGTACACACACCTGTACACCAGCACATCTCTACAACACCTCTAGAGAAAAACACACCTGTTGACCGGCACACCTCTATAGGTACACACACCCATACAGCGGCTATTTCTTTATTATTATTCATATTTATTTTATTTATTTATAAAATTAATTCTCTTTTGAAAATGAAGGAAAAGTGGAGACCATTGATGCCAGGGAAACCGCGCCCAGGCTGGCCACGGAAGGCATGTATGGGAGTGACGAACTGCTTGCCCGCAAAGGTGACCCTTTTTCCCCCTGATAACCTTTTCTCAGGTTAACTGCTAGCAAACGGGTGTGAGTGTTTTCTGTTTGTTTTCTAATGCCCCGGGCACTCGATGGTCCTTCATTACTGGGACCTTCGCAGCCGATCTGGGAAAGGGCAGACAAGCCTGTGCTTGCGTCTGAAGTCTGCGTTGTTGAGCGCCACCTCTTATGACATCACAGGTCATGTGCAAGCATCCATCCATCCGTCCAGCCTCCATTTTCTGTTTGTTTAAAATGTCAATCTTTAAGGAATTGACATTATGGAAGCCAGTTTTTAACGAATATCCATTCAAGGCTTTTGCATTCTGTGATTGCTCCTCTATATGCTGTTGTCCACTGGTGGGTTTCGGGTGTGACAATCCAGCCAAGTAATCAAATGCGTTGACGCACGCACAGGACGTTGCATGCCGAATGTGAAAGAGCATGTGTTGCTCAATATTACTGTGTCAGACAACATTGTTGGTTGTATCTAGGCAGTCTTCTTTCTCCAAAATACGCCACCGCTGGATTACCGTGTTAGAAAAATTAGCATTGATGTGCTCCTAGTAATAGCTTTGTTTCCCATGGAATGCTGGTATTTGGAGTGTGAAAATGACCTTTTGTGACAACCAGTGACCACACATGTTGCCCAATCTACCAAAACTGAAAAATTAAGGACAGACACTTTTAGCAGGTATGAGATCAACAGCAGGAGAGGCCTTTCTGAGTGAGACGTGGAGTGACAGTTGGGGTATAGAACACCAGCTAATGGCAAAAATCTCTGAAAGCTAAATCTGCTTTCAGTTCCTCAATTAGCACAATCAAACAGCCGTACTTCTGCTATTCGGATCCTGCCACAATCCTACACGTGCGAGAGAGCCACAAAAATACCACCTTTTATAGTGTCTTTTATAGCAGCAGTTATAGCACCTTTTACAGCACCTTTATTTTGTTTCTCAATGCCATTCTGAGCCATTCTTTTGTGGTCATGTGATCCCTTGATGGACTAACTTTGACCCCTCACCTGAAGCAAATGTGCTATTGTTGTGAGGTTCACATTTTTTTCTTCCAATAGAAGTTTCGGAATTTTCTTCTGTGCTGAAATGACTTTTGCAAACAGTGAAACACTGGACCTTTTAACACCGAGAGCCTCTCCTCTGTCTCGACCAGTTTTTGTTGTGTGTGACTCAATGTGAACATGGTGGTGTGGTTTAAACATTCGGTCCCTTTTCTCTGGGGACTCATAAGTGGAGCTCATCTTTTAGGGTCCTCTCAACCACAGACTGCAGGAAGAGCGACTGAGCCTCTGATTGGTTGGCAGGTGGGTTGGCGATTGCGGTCCCAGGGGAGATTCGTGGGTACAGTTTGGCGCACCAGAGACATGGCAAGCTCCCATGGAAGGACCTGTTCACCCCCAGCATTCAGCTGGCCCGCAACGGTTTCCCTGTGAGCCGAGCGCTAGCAGGTGCCATCGCGAGCAACAAGGACACCATCCTCAGCGATGAAGCTTTATGGTGAGAGCTACACACGGCGTAGCACCTAGCCACTCCCCACTGACCACTGCTCTACCGTTACTCCCCACTGACCACTACTCTATCATTACTCCCCACTGACCACTGCTCTACCGTTACTCCCCACTGACCACTACTCTATCATTACTCCCCACTGAACACGGCTCTACTGTTACTCCCACTGAACACTACTCTACTGTTACTCCCCACTGAACACTACTCTATCATTACTCCCCACTGAACACTGCTCTACCGTTACTCCCCACTGACCACTACTCTATCATTACTCCCCACTGAACACTGCTCTATCATTACTCCCCACTGAACACTACTGTACTGTTACCCCACTTAACTACGGCTCCACTGTTACTTCACACTGAACACTGCACTACTGTTACTCCATACTGACCACTGATACACCATTACTCAATACTGGCCCCTGCTCCACCATTACTCCACAGCTACTACTGCACATTGACTGTTACCCCACATTGCAGCTATGAGATCTAACCACCTTCCTGTTTTCTCATGAATTTGCAACATATCTGGGATCTCAGTATCTCATTCAGAACTGGTACCGTACATCTGTGTACATGTATAAACTTAACTCACACAGAAATTGGGCTTCAACTGAGTTCTTTTTCTTTTTTCTCTGTTTTTCTGATTTTATATTTCAGTGAAGTGTTTTGCGACCCGAGCAAAAAAAACATTCTGAAGGAAAAGGACATCATTACATTTCCCAAGCTGGCCAGGACCTATGAGCAACTGTCCGTAGAGGGGCCAGAGGCGTTCTACAATGGGACCATGGCACAGAATATTGTAAATGACATAAAGGCCAGAGGTGATTTAGCTCAGCCTCATTACCCCATTGTGGACAGCACTAATCTATGTGATCAGTGGCTCATTGCAGAGAATTGCAGTGCTTTGCTTCCTGGTAAAATATGTTTTCTGACTGGCTTGCGTGAGTAGATGACATGGTATATGTTAGGTCTGCCCGTCACATGGCCCGGCTCTCCTATCACCGCCATGAGCTTTATTTTTTGGTTACCTGGTACTCTGTCCTCCAGGGGGCATCGTGTCTCTGGAGGACCTGCGGGACTACACCCCCGTCCTGGACGAGCACCCCTTGAATTTCAGCATGGGGGAGTACACCATGGGCGTCCCTAATGCCCCTTCCAGCGGTCCCATCCTCGGCCTCATGCTAAACATCCTCCAAGGTGATGTGGGGGACAGGACCATTTCTCACTGTATAACTTCATGCTTCACAGATATCCCGTCTACTTTATTTTTTGCAGTCATATTTACACTTCACATTAAGCAGGCTAGCTTATTCAGAGTGACATGCAGGGATTACATTTTACATCTACAACCCATTTGTACACAGCAGGCTTTTTTGACTTCTGTTCCAAATTTATATTGCATTTGTGTTGTTTTAGCTCGTTTTCATGCCTTCTAGTTTGACTTAACATTACTTTCTGACCTGGCCTATGCTCACTGTGTGAACTGGACTTACTGTGTGCATGGCTATGAATAACTGTTACATAATGAGTATTGTACCTGTGTTCAGTAGTTGTTCCAATGACCTTTGGTATGCACTTATTGTACGTCACTTTGGATAAAAGCGCCAAATAAATGTAATGTTTTCCAGGAGCAATTCGGCTGAAGTATAGTATCTAGATGTGTCATGTATATTAGTTATACCTGTGTACAGGAGGTGTGGGTGTATATCAGATACACCTGTAGGTGTATTTTAGATATACCAGTGTACAGGAGATGTAGGTGTATATCAGATACACCTGTAGATGTAGGTGTATATTAGATATACTAGTGTACAGGACGTGTAGGTGTATATCAGATAAACCTGTAGGTGTATTTTAGATATACCAGTGTACAGGAGATGTAGGTGTATATCAGATACACCTGTAGATGTAGGTGTATTTTAGATATACTAGTGTACAGGACGTGTAGGTGTATATCAGCTAAACCTGTAGGTGTATTTTAGATATACCAGTGTACAGGAGATGTAGGTGTATATCAGATACACCTGTAGATTTAGGTGTATTTTAGATATACTAGTGTACAGGACGTGCAGGTGTATATCAGATAAACCTGTAGGTGTTGGTGTATTTTAGATATACCAGTGTACAGGAGGTGCAGGTGTATATCAGATAAACCTGTAGGTGTTGGTGTATTTTAGATATACCAGTGTACAGGAGGTGCAGGTGTATATCAGACAAACCTGTAGGTGTTGGTGTATTTTAGATATACCAGTGTACAGGAGGTGCAGGTGTATATCAGATAAACCTGTAGGTGTTGGTGTATTTTAGATATACCAGTGTACAGGAGGTGCAGGTGTATATCAGATAAACCTGTAGGTGTTGGTGTATTTTAGATATACCAGTGTACAGGAGGTATAGGTGTTTATCCGGTGTAACGTTTTTGGGCTGTCAGGTTTCGGGCTCACCGCAGCAAGTGTCTCCTCCCGTGAGAAGAAGGCTCTGACATATCACCGCATCGTGGAGGCCTTCCGATTCGCCTACGCCCAGCGGAGCAGACTGGGGGACCCCGACTTCCTCAACGTCACAGAGGTGAGCACCCCCAACACCTGACTGCACCCTTACCTGCACCATAGTCCTGCAGGGTGCAGTCTGGGTGTACCTCTTTACCTACAAGAGGCAATATGCATGTCTGCTCCTAATCTTCTGTTCCAGATTTAAACCTCCTTTGTTTGGACTCATAAATAGTGACTTTCAAAATGAATGCTTTTGCGCCAGCTCAGACTGGACAGTAATAGGTCACATGACTACATGCTTTGAAGCAGCTGCCTCCCTCATTCCCTCAGCTGATCAGCAACATAACCTCGAAAGAATTCGCCAGCGATGTCCGGCGCAGGATCACTGACAACATGACACACCCAACCAACTACTACGATCCGGAATTCTCCCTCCCAGACAACCAAGGCACCGCCCACCTGTCCATCATAGCCGAGGATGGGAGCGCTGTGGCCGCCACCAGCACCATCAACCACTAGTGAGAGATGGGGTACTGACAGGCCTCTGTGTGGGGTACTGACCGGGTGCTGTGTGGGGTACTGACAGGCTGGGACTTGTGAGTGTCAGGGCATGTGCGGCACATGGGCTGGTTTCAATGATCTTCTAACTGCCCTTCACAGCTTTGGCTCCAAAGTACGGTCACCAACAACCGGCATCATCTTCAACAACGAGATGGACGACTTCAGCTCTCCAAATATTACCAACCACTTTGGGGTGCCTCCGTCCCCCAGCAACTTCATCCGTCCGGGTGAGGCTCACCTCTCAGTGGAGAGGAGCCGTGATGCTCTGTTTCTGTGTTATAAATCCATATTTACGTCATAGTGTGGATTTATAATATGTGCTGTGTAATATGACTTTGTGTCCTTCATGTAATGCTGCAAAAATGGGCTGGAACAGGAAAACCTGTATTTCCTCATCTTGGGTGGTGACTTGTTCCTTGTTATTATTTTTCAACCTCAGGCCAGATCTCACAGAAAAATGAATTAATGTGAGGATTTGTAGCCAAAATGGTTTTGCATTCAATTAAAATTAATGAACGCCTAATAAATAACAAATGCAATGACAGCAATACAGTTATTCAAATTTTATTTGTGGGATGTGCCACCTTGTTATTTTTTTGGACCCACAACCAAATTATTATTAAATGCAGAGGCCTGTGCAATCAACAGCTGCGGGCAGTTCATCTGCTTGCTTAGTTAGAGTGGATTAGTGGCTTTGTCCGTGCATGCTTATCTCAGCTAAGTGCACGGTGGTTGGTGGACGTGTGTAAGGCTGGATAAAGTTTGTGCATTTCCCCATTGTTTTCTCTGCAGGCAAAAGGCCCATGTCCTCCATGTGTCCAGCCATCTTACTGGACAAAAACAACAGAGTCAAAATGGTGGTGGGGGCCTCGGGCGGGACCCATATCACCACGGCAACCGCCTTGGTGAGCCCGCTCACATCCTACATCTGTCTCCCCTCCCACGTGTTCATTAGAGTCACTTTTTCACTCTCTCTCTCTGTCTCTTGCTCTATCTCTCTATCCTTCTATCTCTTTTTTTCACTCTCACTTAACTGGGTTCTACACACATGACAGCAGAGATTATCACCTGCTGTATTTGACATGAAAGTTCTTTTACCAAGAAGAGTTTCCCATGATTCAAAAAATATTATTATTATTATTATTAGTATTATTGTTTCTGCTTCTGAATCATGGGAGGCTCTTCTTGGTAACAGAACTTTGAGTGTTAAGAACTTTGAGTCTACAGAAAGTTAATGAAAGTTTACTGCTATCACACTGGCCAGTGGGAAGATCACTGAAACACAACACAAGCTTGTGCTGCAGTAATCCCTAATGCAATGTCTTCTACCCTGGTTTAAATACCTGATATATACTTTGTTCACAAACAACACATCAGACAGTGTTGTCACGATAACTTTCTACAAGACCTTTGCTTTACCGCACGTTTACTGTGCTTCACTAGCAAACTAGTTGAGCTGCACCCTCTACACATACACGCAATCAACTACTCTTATTAAAAGACAAGACTGCAAACCCATCAGGACATGGGGCTGAGCATCTGGTGCACCTACAGAATCTCTGGCGTGTTCCTCTGTGCTCACCGTTGCCCCCACCTGTCCTCTCTGACACCTGTCACCCTCCCCTCAGGTCATTCTGAATGCGTTGTTCTTCGAGTACGACCTGAAGAGGGCGGTGTCCGAACCCCGGCTGCACAACCAGCTCCTACCCAACACCACGCTCCTTGAGAATGGCTTTGACAAGGTGGGTGGGGCCAGCTTTGTGATGTCATTACTGGGGCATAGGTATCTTGCGCTGAATATCGTGCCGGAGAAACTACACGTCATTTTGTGTGTGTCTGCATGGCTATATATGCGTGTGTGCGCGTGTGTGTTTCAGGGTGTGATGGCTGGTTTGGAGCAGCGGAACCATGAGATAGACGTGTGGGAAAAGTTAAACGGGGTGGTGCAGGCTGTGATGAGGAAGGAGAATCGGCTCTATGGCGAATCGGACCACAGAAAGGGTGGCTACCCCGCAGGCTTCTGAGGAACCCGGACCTGAAGTACTGTTCACATGAACCACGTGAATCTGAACTACAACCAGGGAACCACTCTTCAAGGTCACAAATATGTGATTAGAATGTCCTTAACTGGACGTACTGATGCTGATGTCACAATCAGCACTTGCAATAGAAAGCAAATGGAGTTCTAGAACACTTCTAGAACTCTATAATTTTGCAAAAGAAAAGCATTCCAAAGATCCTACCCTTCAAAGGGTTAGTGTGCCAAATTCCACGGTGCCTTGGAGGGAGGAGGTGATGTGGGTGGGGCTCCCTCCCTCTTCCCCCTCTCCACTTCTCATTTTTAACAATATGATGATTATGCTTATGATAATGTCATCTACATTAACATAATTCTTGCTATCATCATTAGCAATATTATTTTATCATAATTATAATTGCTGTCTTTACTATTGCCTTCATAAGCATCATCATAATAATTAGGCAAAGATTGATAATCTTTCAATAGAGACGGTTTCTGCTCTTATGTCTTGTGGGTGTATGACATATGCACATCCAACATTCATTGCTGGTGCAGGACTCAGAATGAATCATAAAAAAGAAATTAATGCCTGCATGGTTCAATGATTGAAAAATAATGATCTGTAATTGTCTTGAGATTACGTGGATGGGGATGGGTGGTTGCTTGAGGACAAACTGTCGAACAGGGGGCAATCTGTTCACTTTGCACTGTTAATAATTGTATTTACTGCTAACCTTTTCCTCTGTTCTCATTTATTGAATATGATTGGTCAATGAAAAAATCAGTCTTATTTTTTGAATGTAGTATTCACCAGATCTGCCCCTATTTGGCTTTACAAAAGTATTTATTACATTATTTATTATATCGTTGTCCTGCCAGTAGATTTCAATTGGGGGCAATAATCTGCGTGGTGATCATTTTCCTCGTGTGAAACATTGTAACATTGCCTGTCCAGACACCCAACAGACCCTTGTTGTGATGTCACTTCCTCTTTGTGATAAGGTGTAAACTCAGGGCTGGTTACAGAAACAGCGCTGTATAACTGTCACTCTTACCCGTGACTGTAATTATGTATGTGGCTCTCCTTCCGGCTTCTCATTTGGCCAATGGCAGTGCTTTGAACCAAATTCCAGAATTAAATGAATGGCCACCTGTACATTATTTTACCACATTTGCCTGACACATTTTTCTTTTTCTTTTTTTAAATTATCATTACTTTTACTTGTAGAGATTTTTCCTCCATTAATCATTACTTTTAGACATGGGAGTAAATGCTTTGTTGGATGGTTTACAGATTACAAAAGATACTCTCCTGTCCAGCCATCCCAATGAATGCAAAGGCTGTTCTCACTGCTGGCTTGGAGCCAGCAAGACGCATTAAACAAACTCAGGACTGAGTAAACTTAATTTAATATTTTTTACTGTATATACTGCACTAGTACCATTTATTACACGGCTTTGTTGAATGCTCGATTCTGATTGGTGTCTGGAGGCATTCTGCAGTCCAGTATTTCTATATAATGGCCGCTGCTATGGGTAACAGACCGCTTTAACTCATAACTTGTTTCATGTCACTCTGCAGAAAGAAGGGCCACTGCGGCCAATTTGACCGTTGTCACTTTAAGAAAATCAGTAAATCTGCCATCTTTGAACACATGCATTTCGTCACTCGCCTATACACAGTGCCATCGCAAAATACACAACACTGCATTCTTTGGACACCCAGACAGACCACGGCTCGTGTGGAGGCACACTACGAGAGACACGGCGCGACAAAATTTGCATTCCATGAAAAACAGGTGTAACTGTAAAGTCCGCATGGTTAATGTCAGCTGGAGTCAAATAAAGTAGTAGGAGTCAGATATGGAAATTAAGGTTAGGAGAGAGTGACTTAATCTTGTGAGTCACACAGGTAAGGTTAACGCATCATCCTACACATTTTATATATACCTGAACAGAGACAACACATTCACAACATTCAGCTTTCCCAGAAGTGTGAGTTGGTTGGTTCCTTGAAATGTGAAGTGAAAATGGAAGTCCCATATTTCATTTGAATATGTTGAATAAACACCTTTAAGCATTAGAAGAAACTCTCCCTTTTCTCTCTCCAATGACTCAGAATAAACAACTGTCGGACAAACTCAAATAAAGATGATTTATATGAGTTATCTTTCATCAGTTCAGTGAAACCATATAAGCGGGACGCTCAGTTGGAGGGAATAAGGGGTGGAGCCTGAGGCATGCTGGGACATTTCCAGTGTGCAAGTGCAGTCAAGTCTCTCCAGAAAATCCTTCAGTCTCCCCAATAACAGAGAAGGAAGGAACTGCTGTCTTTTTTGTGGTTGTCCTTGTTCTCCGAAAAGACTTGAAATAACACGGGCAATCCGCCCACTTTCAAGGACTTCAAGTCTCTCATTACAGCGCTTGATCATTCAATGTTGTGAAAAAAAAAAAAATTCAGAAGAAATTGTGGCGTCTGGCTCCTTTACAAAGCCTTCCTTTTGTTAACTGTTCAGATTTACACAGAGCAGGACACACGAGAGTCAGGTCCAGTTAACCTTGTTAACTATTAAAGACAGTCAGTTCCTGCTTACTATTAAAGACATTCAGTTCCTGTTAACAAACCAGGAAACCTTCTGTGCATGTTCATCCCTGTTATCTAGGGTTGGAAACACCCATTGGACAAAGTCTGAAAGACGTGATGATTTTTCCAAACGAATACCTACATTGTCATTTACGTCACTGCTAGCTGTTAATGCCCATGTTTCGCCGACCTTGCGATTCCCGGATTCCAAGGCAATTCCGGCAGTTTCCTGGGAAACCCAGGAGGCTTGGCAACCACTCTGTCGCCAGGTGATTGATAAGATAACGTACAGTACGATGAGATAAGAAACTTTACTGTCCCCAAAGGAGACAACTGTCTTGGGCAATGTGCTTAAGGTGGTTAAAAACAGCACTGTACAAAGAGCAATGCAGTATCATACAAAAAGGAAAAGAAAACTTTACACCGTACAGGACAGGGCAATACAGACCACAATAACGGCAACCCAAAGTGCTTCTACAGTATGTGCACTTCAGGGTTATGGTGTGCCATGGCAAGCTGTTGTTTCAGTTCCTCTTGGTGTGTAGTTCTCTGATAGAGATCGGGATAAAAGATAGTTTGTCTCGATTCCGTCTACACAGTGGGACAACCTTCTTCCTGATGGTAAGAGCTGGTACTCACCATGCAGGATGTGCGATATGACGTGATTTCAACTGCTCATACGTGGCTTGCAGTGAGCGGTACTATCCCTGTGGTTATCACGGACGAATGCACCAGGCTAATATTTTGTTTATATCTCAGAACAGAATACAACCAAAATTGACCCAGAAACAGATTATATTATTATAATAAAATACAGCAAATGTTAGCATGTAACAATAAGGGCAAACTATCCAACTACAATGATATTTATAATCACCAGTTTGTGATGAAAGGATTGACATTCATGTTCTTGAGTTTGTGAAGATGTGGCTGCAGAGTTTTAGATGCTGAACTAATATCAACTGACAGAAGATGCGCACAAGACTCAGGGTCCTCCAGACATTTAGTGATAAGATGAGCAATACTTGTGATGGCATTGTCTGTGCCACGTGTCTGTCTATAAGCAAACTGAAACGGATCTAACTGGGCGTTGACTTCTTTACACAACTGGGCATTGACTTCTTTACACAACAGAGATAACATACGTCTTTCGAAACATTTAATTGTTATGGAAGTTAATGTAACTGCTGCATTGTCCAAGTTAGTGATGGAGTTCAGCACTATTGCTATGTTTGTTTTTATAAATAAGGACATATCCATTTCCTTTTCAGCTGAAAAGCCACTTTCGGTCCCCGATTGCTTTTCTTTAAATTTAAAAATAAACAGAAATCAGGAACACCCCCAGCAGCACATGCGGATTCACAGGTGTTGTGGGGGAGAATAATAGCATGTTAGCATGCATGCTAACGGCACCACCGTTGGTCAAAGGTCAACACTATTTACTATAGCAATAAATGTGCAGATAGAGGAGTCATTTGACTAAATATAATTACCTAATGATCAGTTTCATATGTTGTTCTAATGCCAATAGAGAGGCAAATAATTTTGCTAATCGCAGCATGTACATCAGTTAGAAATAGCACTGAAGTCATGAAGTTATGAATGCAACATTTAGGATGCAAGACCAGGAAACATTTAATTTTTACAATCAGTTTATTAAGAAACTTTAAAAAGCATATTTATGTATTTGATAGAGGTTTTAATGCATTTTCTTTTTCACATAGGCTCTGTGTTGTAATCACTGCGATCATGGATGGTTTAGGAATTTTAAAAATTAGCCCACACCAAATACTAAAGCTTTCTCACTCTCTGATTTTACCATGCCTACAACAGAACCTTTAAATTTCTCAGAATTCCGCTCAGGATCATCAGCACAATGGCAGGGAAAACAAACACTGAACATTGGGACTAGTAAGGGACTTGGGATCAGTCGATACGGAACACGCTGCAGTCAATAACTTCCCAAATCTCGTTTTAGCATGCTCAGCTGCGTGCTAAGAACTGACTGCGATGCTACAATCGACCCGATGTTTTGGTGTGACAATACAGAAATTTCACAGTCTACATCACCGATAATCCAGCCGGGTCACTTCACTGACAATACACCACATCAAAATACATTCATTTAGTGTATATCCTTACCCAGAGTAACTGGCTATAAGGTAGCTTAAACCAAAATTTATTTTCACTTCAGTGATTTTTGGAACCGGGCGTGCGATTGTGAAACAGGTGCAAGTCTTGTGTCTGATGAGTGAGACAACAGGGGGAGGTGTTTGGAATTTGGGGGGGGGTCCCGATCTTTGAGTCACAGCAGTCATTTTTGGTGTCATGCTCTTACTGCACCTTGCTGCAGAAGATGCCCCCCAAACCGCAGAAATTTTGTTTGATCATTTCTTGATTTGTTCATTGGGGTGGTGGGGCCCAATTCCACCTGCAGACTCTTAGCAATGTACAGATAGCATAGCCTGTACATGTTAAAAAATTCAGTCACATGAGCGCAAAAAAAAAAGAAGTTATTTCAGCTTGGAAATGGACCTCTTTAGCTAGCTACATTTCAGCAATAAAAAAAACAACCATTTAAAAACAGTAAGCTACATCTCATAATAGCTGCAGAGATCTTGCGAGTAATCAGATAAATGGACATAATTCAAAATGCATTCTGCTGCAGTTTACCGTTGATTGGACACTGTTGGTTTTCTACATCCGTTCTGCTGTGATTGGTCAGGCTGGGCAGCTGTAGTCCGCAGTGCGCGGTAAAGTCATAATCATGATCACGTGGTCAGGTTTGCCCATAAATGTTCAGCCTCAGGGTTTGAATGGGCCAAGTCCAGATGTACAAAACAGGCGACGTGTCGAACGCACCTTGTGATAAATTCCCAACCAATAGCATTCTTCCTCTACAGCGCCCGGTAAATCGGGCATCGGGCTGGCAGCCAGCGCGGTTGCCACGGCGAGTCCTCAGTAGCCCGCTGCCTTTCCCAGCTTCCTGAGGTCCGACATGGCGCTGATGCAGCCGCCCTCCTTCGTCACGGCGTTCACCACGTTGAAGAAGTACGGCCACGCCCCCTTCACGTGCCCACGTTCCAGCAGCTGCTCACGCAACCTCTGAAGCCAGGAAAACACCAATCACAGCCACGCCCCAACCCATAGGCCGCGCCCACAGGGCCCACGTGTCCCCGCCCCCAGCCCCTTCACATTCTCACGCTCCCACAGGACTCAAGCTGAGGTCAGCATTACTGACATGCTCTCGTTTAGCAAAGCTGTGGAGCCGCGCCTCTCGCCAAATCAGTGTGGGCCGAAATCAAGCAGCCCTGCCACCGCTGGTCAGCACTGCGTCTGATGCCTGAGGGACACTGTTGCACTAGAGGAAGTGTCAGTGATGAGTGCTGGTCAGTACTGTGTCTGATGCCTGAGGAACACTACAGGAGCTGTCAGTGATGAGTGCTGGTCAGTACTGCGTCTGATGTATGAGCGACACTGTTACACTAAAGTAGGTCAGTCATGAGTGCTGGTCAGTACTGCATCTGATGGACACTGTTACACTAAAGTAGGTGTCAGTCATGAGTGCTGGTCAGTACTGTGTTTGATGTATGAGGGACACTGTTACACTAAAGTAGGTGTCAGTCATGAGTGCTGGTCAGTACTGCGTCTGATGGACACTGTTACACTAAAGTAGGTGTCAGTGATGAGTGCTGGTCAGTACTGCGTCTGATGGCTGAGGGACACTGTTACACTAAAGTAGGTACCAGTCATGAGTGCTGGTCAGTACTGTGTTTGATGTATGAGGGACACTGTTACACTAAAGTAGGTGTCAGTCATGAGTGCTGGTCAGTACTGCGTCTGATGGACACTGTTACACTAAAGTAGGTGTCAGTGATGAGTGCTGGTCAGTACTGCGTCTGATGGCTGAGGGACACTGTGCTGTTAGACGGGAGCAGGGGCGGTACCTCGTTGAAGCCGGACTCAAAGTTCAGATCGTTGTTGGCGTCCACATAGAGCAGAGGGGCGCTGACGGCATCATGCAGGCTCTTCCCAAACCACACGTGGTTCATGATGGTCTGGGAACACAGTGAAAGGGGGGGCAGGGTCAGTGTTTCTGAGGCCAGAGGGAAGGAGCGTGTGCGGGTCTATACCCCTGGAACACGGCACGCTCGGTGTCAGAATTTCTGCCACGCGGTAGTTCTACATTTCCAACCCTACTGAGCCCAGCATACATCGAATCAAGGGAAAATTCAATGATAATTACGCGTGGCAAAACAAAATGGTTTCCATCACTGAAGGCACAGTTTATGAAAAATACAGCGAAACTTTGGAAAAATGTGTGTTCTAGCAAAATTGCTGAAGTCAAGGTTTATGCAAGCCATTTAGAACTCAAGTATACCGAATGATTGCTATGCTGCAATTGTAGTAGTACGGTAAGTACTAGTAGCAGCAGCAGCAGTAAGGAGGCTGCATTCAAACCAGATCAGGCAACGCGGCACCTTGCCGCAGGGTTGTGCGGCGGTGTGGGCGTGTCACTGCATGGCCCATTTGTGTGACGTCATGTTGTGAACTTCAAGTTACACCCACTCCTGTCCGCTAAAAAACAATGGACACAAACGCAAACCGAAGGAAGCTTCTTGCTATCGTTATTTTGCAGCGTAGACTGCCAGCCAGACGCAGACGTCGAAGCTGGGTGCAGGAAATAAACCATGCGAGGACACAACTGGGAGAGTATCATTATTTGGTCCATGAACTCCATAGTGCTAGGTACAATAAACAGCAATAAACATGCAAGAACTGCTAAATAGCTGATCTTTTATACAGCTTAATTCCGATGTTCGGAATTGATATTTAGCTAGTAATTATTGTTTCGGTACTCGTCCCATTACCCAGTACTGTCAAATCACGATGACGATTATAAAATTAAATCTTAGGAAATGAATCGTGTCAGTAATTCATCTGACAGTTGCTTGGTAAACAGCGGACTGCTACATGGTAATTTAAACAACTTACGTGATTGGCCACTGCAGCGTGACATCGGGTTGCGTTCCGGCAAAAGTTGATTCTGGTTCAACTTTCTTGCCGCAGGCCGCTGCGTTTTTTTCCGGCACCCCATGCGGCCCCCCACTGCCGCAGCCTAAACGCACTACCCCCATTCAAATGAATGGGAAGACTGCCGTTTCTGCCGCACAGCCCTGCGGCAAGCTGATCTGGTGTGAAGCAGGCCTAAGTGTACTCACCAGGGCCATCGCGGAAGTGATCAGACTGCCTCCAGATGCCCCGATCACCAGGGTTTTCCCCCTGGACTGGGACAGGAGGAGCGATGGGGCCATGGAGGAGGGAGGCTGCTCTCCTGGTGAGGAGCAAACCATCCACATGTCGTCACAACAACATGGTACCATCACCGCATGACCACACAGCAACCTGACGACATGTTACCATTACCCCATGACAACACACTACAATTAATGCATGACCACATAGCAACCTGACAATAGGTTACCATTACCCTATGACAACATAGCAACCTGACAACAGGTTACCATTACTGCATGACAACATGGTACCATTACTCAATTAGCACACTTCAAAGGACACCACATCACAATGATATCAGGTCACCATGTCACCTTGTCACAACGACAAACTGACACATGCACAGACACACACTCGAACACAAACACACGCAAACACTTCAGTGGTGATTCAGTCACACAGAGAGAAAGAGAAGATTCGATCTGCCGTCTCCTTACCGGCGGTCATGCGATCCGCAATCCCACAGAAGTCCAACAGCTGGTCGTTGAAGATTACACCAGTTTTGGGAGAGTAGATGGCAGAGCCAAAGCTGTCACAAAAATAGAGTCTGAACATCACACTTACACAAGGGCTATACTAATCTTACACAATAAAGCTGGCAGTATACTCAGTAAGAAGAAAGAACTTCAGGGTTGAGAACCACTGGCGAACATGTTCATGAACACTGTTGTCGGTATACTCGGTGAGAACACCGCACCGTTTAAAGTCACTCCACGCCGCTGGGGCATGAATAATTACGAATAATTACAAGGCAGCCATTAACCAGGTCTGGAATCTCGCCCAGACCTCCGTGTCGCAGCTACGCCATGGATGTATAATGAGAAGGGCTACGCGAGATAACAACACAAAACAAAAAGTTTAAAGTGTTTAAAGGGCTTTAGTTCATCTAGCTATGCCAAAGAATAAAAAAGGCGAAGGAGATGGTACGTTCACCCTCTAAATCAGAGTAGGACGGAGAATGGAGAGTTTTGTCTGTACTTTTGGCAAATGCGGAGTGCACACGTGCACACAGTGATTGACAGCGCGCAGAGTAGGGCGGCAGGGGGGGGCGGCGCCTCACATGCGATTGATGGAGCTGGTGACGGAGACGGCGGTGCCGTCCTCAGCCAGGACGGACAAGTGCGTGGTGCCTTGCCGGTCAACGGAGAGCGTGAAGTTGTAATACGCAGGGTCGCGGGACGCGTTGCTGCGGATCATCGACCTGATGCGATCGGCAAAGTCATCCTCGATCAGCCTGGGGGCCTCCTGCGGAGAGAAGCAAAGAGGCGACAAACGCATCAGGCAGGTAACGCAGCTTAACCGCAGCTGAACTTCAGTCAGGAAACACAGCATAACGGGTTAACTTCAAATCTGACGCAGAAAACACTGGGCATACTTATTATTTTTAGATAAATTACTTTTCATAGCTTGTTTTTTTTTCTTTTGCAGGGAGATATTTTTTTCTTTCAGAAAACCTCCAGAGGCAAAAAGAAGGGGAGTTTGCAAGATAAATATAATCTGGGCCATGGCTAACGACCTATAGCTTTGGGGCCTCGTTTATAAAAATGTTCTTGGACCGAAACTTAAACGTAATGTCAAGATCATTTCCCAAGTTGTGCTTTGATTAATAAAAATAACAGACTGAAAAAAGTTGCTCATGTTGGTTTAAAGTGGCGCATCTGCATCTTATGCACCTGACATATATAGCATAACTCAAAAGAAATTTTAACTCAAGTGAATGTGCTTCACAACTACTCTGTCTTGTGATTGCGGCTAATAACAGAATTTCAAGTCGGTTGATTCACGTGAAACTTTGATTTAATCAGTTAAAATGTTTTAACCTCTTTTATGTAATTATTTTCAATATAGCACAAAAAGCACCATGTGAATACAGGGCTTTCATTCAAGGCATGCAGAGCTATTTGTGACATAATGTGGCTTAAGATGGTAAATAATCCCTCTAAACATGAAAAAGACCTCATTAAGAAAAATCAAAAGCTTGCTAAAAGTCTGGTATTGCAATTGTGGTTGGGATGAAAACCAGCACACATAGTTGTCATCCAGGCACAAGGTGGGGAAACCACTGGTCTAGTGCTTTTAATGCACTGTCCACATTCAGGAGTACTACCTCAGTAGCACACAGACAATTGACCACACTTTGGGAGACGTCACAATAATAGTAGTTAAGGTGGTAGTGGCAGTCACAGCTAGGAGATGTGAGCCAGTGAAATCCCCATTGAACTCTACACCCAGAGGATACATTCTGTATGGGCAGTGCTACAACTTTTGGAATGTTTTTCTTCCTAAATTCTATGTCAGTGTTCTAGAACTCCATTGCATTCAGTCACCAGTAGTGATTTTTACATCAGCATTAGAATGTTCAGTGAGGAATGTTCTAATCACATATTTGTGATCTTACACCTCTAAGGGCTAAAGCAGCTATCTACTGCATTTCATGCTTGGTTGAGAAAAATTGTTAGATCACTCAGAATTTGGATGGGCTTAAGAGGATGTGGTTTGGTTAGCTGTAGCAGCAGTAGTAGAAAGTAGCAGCTGCAACAGTAGCAGTAACTCACCTTTCCTGAGCTAAAGTTGGGATCCCTGACACTCTTCTTCTGCCCTCTTGCAAACTTGGAGGCTTCGGCAAACCTGTGAAAAGTCAGAACCTGCTGCTCGCCTTCCACTGAGGAGGGTGAGAGATTGAATCCTGCACACAAAAAGAACAAACAGACAAAACCCAGGGAACGTGGTCACTGAACGAGCACCCAGAGGTTTGTCCACACCCTATTTTATCAACTGTATCCTCCTGTCTCCTGTCACATTTTATTGTGGGTTAAGTATTCTTGCAATGCAATTTTTGGCCATAATTCTCTCAGGTAGATTTTGCTCGTACTGCTTTCCGATTCCCCAAAAGGTTTCCAAGCCATAAAAATGGTTAATTTCTAAAATGGCAAGGGCTTCTTTAGGCATTATTAAGAAGGGCTGTGTGGTTCTGGTTTACGCAGAGATCAGTCAAATACTAATCAGCTTGCTTGTCACGACATGAAAGTGCTTGACTGCCCCAAGTACTTGATCACTGGCCAATGACCGATGATTTAAGAATGCACGAGCCATGTAGCCGCATGCCTGGCAGGAGGGTGGGGGGAGGAACATCCTCTGCTAACGACGCCCATATTTAGAACAAATCGCTCGGGACAAGGGACCCTTTGCCTCAGACATGGCTGCAAACTCATGTTTCACCTGGAGCAGAAACTCTACCCGTCTGGCTCTGACAAATGTTCCTGTCGATGCTTTTCAAGTGCACCCCCCTAAGTGTAAGACATTCTTCAGATGATCTAATCCCACTGTTATGAGCACTATAAATTACAGTCAAGAATACTCTGAACCTCTCTCTGTAGGAGCCAGACACTCGCACCTTTCATAATGTTGAGGACGAGGCCAAGAATGGCGCCCCCGGCTGGGGGGGGAGGGATGTACAGTTTGTATTCTCCCAGAGGAACTGTCCAGGGTTCGGTCACCCTGGCCTGGTAAGATTCCAGATCCTCCAACGATAATGTCCCTCCTGGAACAGTGAATGAAAAGCACAGCAAACATCATACATTTCACATTTTTTCAATTTTGTAGGACAGTTCACAAAAGACTGCCTCACATCAGACCTCCCCCAAAGGAAAACAGACTGTTTGCCATGCTGTCAGGGAGTCAGCAGGGTGTGATAAAGAGCCAGCGCTCAGTTGCAAAACATCCTACTGGATCAGCATTACGTGAGGCTCTCCTTAATACAATGTGATCATATTTTGTATTGTTGGGAAGCCGATGTCATGGGGAACAAGTTGGTGACTAAAGATCTTGATGCCCATGGACCAGCGCCCAGCCAGGTCCAGGTACAAAGGACAACCCTTGTGATATGCTTACAGAGATAGTGAACAGTGTGCGTGTGCTTAATAATTTATACCGTTTCACTTTTGCCATTTTGACCCAGTTAAATGCTTGCTAACAGTAACCTGCTGTCACCAACTAAACTGACACTGAGTGTAACATTAGCTAGTGAAGGAGTGTGCCGCTGAAATGAGGCACCAAAATCCGTGTTGCGATTCGGTCCGGTAGGTACCGGTCATACGGGAACTGGTGCCAGAGTGGTACCAGAGTTCGGTACAGAACCCTATAAACACAGGGAAGAAAATGGGCGGACGTGGATCTGGCCCAGTCCTACCTGCGTCTTGCACATCTTTGACCAGGTCTTGAGAAATCTTGCCTGTGTAGAAAGCATCAGCACCATGCTTGGCGATGGTTGCCATGGTTTCTGCCAGCCGTGGGTACCTCAGTGTCTCGCCCATTTGCAGAACCGTCTTATTCTTGTTGCAGAATATCTCGCTGTTGGAACATCTCACTGTTAGAACATCTTTGTGAGATTGTATCAACGTAAGAACACAATACTGTGAGAAGGGGCCCTTGTTAGAGCCAACCACTGAAACTGGCAGTAAGCTCTTGACTGTTACCAGAAGTCCTAAACTTGCACAAAGTCCAAAAAGCATGCAACCTTTTAACACCAATTCTTAAATAAAGATGTTGCTCCATTGGCAACAGGTCCTCTTTTAAAATCTGGATTGCATCTAATTTGGTGATTGTGTGCTTTGCTCTTCATACGGAATTATCTTTAGCTCAAGCTAAAACAAAACCCGCTCTCTTCTCCCAGTTTGAGAACCTTTCCAGATTTCAAAACTTCCAGAACTCTAATGCAGTGCAGAGATGGTAAATGCCCTGCTGTGTTTTATAGGGGAATGAAATCACGTCTGTGAGTGTGAGAGGTGCAGTACCACAGAGGGGAGGCCTCCACGCGCTTCTTTATCAGTGGATTGTGGAGGTACCGCGCCAGGACCGGGGGCAGGGGGAAGCCGTCCCGCGCCAGCTTGATGGCCGGCTGGAACAGCTCCGCCCACGGCAGTTTGCCGTAGAGGCGGTGAGCTTGCTCGTATCCCCGGATCTCCCCGGGGATGCCGATCCACTTGCTGCCTGCAGGAGGCGACAAAGAGAGAGAGAGAGCGATGCTTCAGTGAGTGCGGCTTCATCGTCAACAGAGGGCAGAGCTACCCATGACACTCTGACAGACTTAACCAGTCGCTACCTTGTAAGGAGGAAATTCGGTTTATTTGCTTTAGGACTTGCAAGGAATTTGACTGGAGGATCTTCTTTTGTGTGTGTGTGTGTGTGTGTGTGTGTGTGTGTGTGTGTGTGTGTGTGTGCTGTGCCAGGTCTTTCTTACCCAGTATTCACCCTCCTGTGATGTACACAGATATCTGCGTGTCCCCAAAGAGGTGTAGAGAGTGACTGAGGACAGCCTACTTCATCCGAGGATTTCAACGAGAGACATGCAAATGGTGCTGGACACCCCAGCGCTGGTGCTGCCCTTTTTATTGCCCGAATTAAAAGTGCAACATGCGCAACGCGGTCAAAGCGAAGGGATCGCGGTAAACCAACCGAAGCTGCTACTACGCCAGACAGCGGCCGGTTATCAGCTCGATCGACTCCCGACTCACTGATTCAACCGACTCGAATCAAAGATCAAAGCAAGAAATCGTAGCATTTCAGTGCTGCCAAGTACTGCTTTAACCATTTTCACGGATCAAAGATCAGTTTGTTTCAGTTGTACAAACCAGTTGCATTAGTCCATTGTAAATTCCTTTTTTTCTTTTGTTCCCCTTGAAACATACCTCAAATTCTGAGTCAAAAAGTCATCGTCAAGGAAACCTTCAGTCAATCAGCAGCCTAGTAATAGTCGTAAAGCAATCTGTGCTTGTTTTCTGCATGAGTGTGTGTGCAGGTTCTGGAGCCTTCTGTCTCATTCTACCGAGTAATGCAAAAAATGTTGGCTACGTAAACATTTACAAAAATTGTTTTCATGTTAATATTATGTGTAGCCAGACACTTGCATAATCCAAACAGTCCAAGGTCAATATTACTCAAAAGGACGTCACAGTTGAAACAATAACTGCATTTTAATAAAGCAAGCTTTCTTTCTTTTTTAAACAATATGGCAAATGTACTGGTGGGAAAATGCCATATTGGGCTCATTTGTGTAAGTATCTGCGATAAACAAACAGGCACATAGAGAATTGTTATTTTATTTTATTTTTTTTGCGAGAGCCATTTTTGAAAAAGGCTGTGGCCGTGAGCAAATTTTGATACTCCACTGATGAAAAAAAAAGTTTTTCAAGCATCCCGACTATAATAGTTGTAATAATGAATATGTAAGTATGCAGTATACGGCATAGTATGGGTGCATACATCATTATCTGTAAAGGGATAATCCACAGCGATTTCACATTGCTCGAAGATGTAAACGCCACGTTGACGGACCAATCCAATCATATTCAAGTGCCCACATTTCTGGCCACCCACTATTATATTTGGTCATATCATTTGAAAAGCAGCCACTCCACTGTTTGAGAGTTATATTTTGGCGATGGAGAGAAGGTGCCAGATAAATGCGCCGCGTAGTGTTGCCGTACCTGTGATTGATGTGAAGTCTTTCGGACAGGACCTCAGCAGGTCAGGTGTGAAACCCTTCGGGACGGTCTCTCTGGAGTTGATGACTTTCACTTTGCCTGGGAGTTCAGAAATATGGCTTATTACTCAAATCAGTTTTTGCCAGACTTGTTCACATATTTTGTGGGTCCCATGGGGGATACATGGGGTTCCTCCATCAACCCGCCGGTACCGGGGGGGGGGGAGGGGGTTTGTGTGTGGCCTTACCGTTCTTATCCAGGATGGTAAATATAGCGCCCCCTCCCAGCCCCATACTCTGGGGGTGCACCAGAGTGGTGCACAGCAGTGCTGCAATGGCGCCATCTACTGCTGACCCACCGCGCTGCAACATGTCTCTGTGAACACAGGAGCAAATGCACCCATGTGACACACTGTCAAAGCCCTGCGTGCACTCACACACTCACACTCACACTCACACACACACACTCTCTCTCACACACACACACACACACACACACGCTTAGACACACATTCTCACACTCGCGTACACACGCTTAGACACACATACCCACAGGCGTACACAAGTGCACACTCACACTCACACTCACACAAGTGCGCACACACACACACACACACACACACACGTACACAAGCGCGCACGCGCGCACACACACACACACACAGTAGCAGTGCTTAGTGGCCAGTAGTCGTGGTTACACCGCAGTCATGTGCCTCTCTGCTGAAGCCTTGTGCATTGATACAGCGCAATCACCCCATTGGGCAGTAACCTCCAAAGGCCACAGACTGGTGAGAGATGTGTGCAGAATGTCAAATGGGCAGATAAGACAGACAGATAAAACCGTGCTCGCTGGGGCAGAGTTCCTTGTACCGCAGGGGTCACCAAGAAGGTCACAAATCCTTTATTTTGTCCCATCAGCTTCCCAGAAGGACTTATCTGTGCCTGATTCACAGCCCCCTGGGGTTTCACAGTGAATGAATCAATCTGAATTCTTGTTGGGTAAACAAAGCATTAATTTATTTCTTTCTTTCTTTATTTTTTAAATGAACTGAAGCTCTGGCTTCAGAACGAGCTCTGTATGAAACCTGCAGGTTCTGCGGTCTTCGCCTGTTGAGTTGACCACAGTGATCTTTGTTTTGCAATGATAGATAATATGTTATTCTTGGAAAACCTCCATGTTCCTGAATGAAATGCTACTAAACATGTATTACTTCATTCAGAATGCTGCGGCTCGTCTGGTCTTCAACCTCCCCAGACACTCCCACGTAACTCCCCTGCTCACTACCCTCCACTGGCTGCCTGTTATAGCTCGCATCAAATTCAAAACATTGGTCCTAGCATACCAGGCAGTCAAGGGATCAGCCCCAGCATACCTCCACAAGATATTCAAACCCTACATGCCAGCCAGATCCCTCCGTTCTGCTACCTCAGGACGCCTAGCTCCTCCCCCTCTTCGCACCTGCACTTCCAGAACACATCTCCTGTCTGTTCTGGCCCCACGATGGTGGAATGACCTCCCTGTGGAGGTCAGAACAGCTGAGACACTGACCCATTTCAAACGACGACTGAAGACTCACCTCTTCAGGCTGCACCTCTCCCCATCCCTCCCTTCCCCCCTGTAAATGACTAAACTTAGGGTTGTAACTAGGCAGCTGTTTCGTAGGTGACTTAGTTAATGCACCTGTCTTAACGACTACTTGTATTTATTTATTTTTTTTCTCCATAGATTGCGTTGTTGCCGTTCTCGTTGTTAGTGTTAATCAGTTTAACCATCAGGGTCCAAGTTGAACTATGCGGTTGTTCCCTGCACATGGAACAGTACTTCTCTCTAGGGCTTTCAACACACTTGTTCCTGGTTATGGTTGTACACTTTGTTGTACGTCGCTCTGGATAAGAGCGTCTGCCAAATGCCTGTAATGTAATGTAATTACTTGCCATGCCATTTCAACACATCAGCGCACACGCACACACATGCACACCTGCGCGCGCGCACGCACACACACGCACACACACACACGCACATCTGCGCGTGCGCACGCACGCACACACACGCACACACACACACATGCACACCTGCGCGCACGCACACACACACGTTATTGTTCACACGCAAGCTAAACATTGCTGTTATTTTAAAGGATGCTGCAGAGCGGTGTTGGGGAACAGTTTAGACGCATTTTGCAGCAGTTTGCAGGTAGTTCAGCTACATTGAAATATGTGTCCCAGTTGTAGTAGTGAATTACTTTTCGTCATTTTGAGGTGTACTTAACTACAGGAAATACCAACTACTCTTGGCCTTAAAATATTTTTAGCTTGTTTTACCACAACCGTGTATTCCACCATAGTTGCCCATGGCCAACAGCAACATGCCACACCCTGCTGGTTCTCCAAACTGAGCTGCACAGCGTTTCTCTCCATGTACAAAAAGAAGGGATTGTTCACTCACACGTCATGTCTGGGTAACAGAATTTTTTGATCATTTGAAAAAATCATTTGAACTACTTTTTTTTTTGGGGGGGGGGGGGGGGGGGGGGGGGGGAGTAATTGCATTTTATTTTTGCGAGCTACATTTCCCTTTAGGCTGTAGCTGAACTGCTTTCGGTCTGAATTAATTGTTAGGTTGGTCAACTACGCTTTCAGAGTAGTTTTGCCAACACTGCAGCAGAGTGTGTATTGTATTGCCACACAGCCAAGATTTTCCAGTATGAGACAGACCGGTCTCACCATTTTGTCTGTTGCTTTCCCCTATACTTGTATTACATGGGGGAATTCAACGGTGTTTTTCTGTAAAAGGAAATGCCAAGACATATTCTTCCTATTATCATATAACACCTATAAGTAACCGGAGATGGGGGTGGATTTTAGGCTGCGGGGAGGGGGTGATCTGAGGAGCCTAGATCTGACTCCAGCAGTTCAGATTAGCCTGGGGGGGGGACTTCTTTCAGTGGGATGAGGGCATCACAACCCACACCACGAGGCTGTCAAAAGGCAGAAGACCGCGGCAGCTTAAAAATCTGAAATCCAGAGTTTCAATGGATTTTGTCCATCGAAAAAAGAAACTTCACATTCAGTGAAAAGTAGAAGCAATAAATCTGACACGATGTGAAAATACTTACTGTCCCTCCCTCCATTGTCACTGAGGTGTTACATTCTTTTCGGTCTGTAAAGATAGCATTTGGGGTTTTGTTTTACAGAAGGTGTACCCATTGGCTACTTTTAAAATGAGCTATTATTAGTTCTTGTCTTAAACCTTTACAATGACCAGCAGAGGCTGGACTCCCCCACCAAGGATTCATCTAGGGTTAGTCCTTAGATTTCCTCCCTTTGAGACAAGTTTTTCTTGGCACAGTTTGAGTTTTTTTTCTTCTGACTCCCACTTCCCACTTGCTGTTTTTTTTTGGTGGTGGGGGGGTTCAAGGCAGTTTCAGTTTCCTGTCAAGTACCTTTGTGACATTGTTTCTGCATAAAGTGCTGTACACTGAATATATACATGGAGTCCCCTGCTGTAACTAGAAATTTAGGGGCGTGGTCCTGAATGCGGTTATACTGCAATCAAAACTATAGGACGGAGGCACTGAAAACTGTTAAACTGCAATTATGACCCTAGTCCAGTGGTAATGAATGCAGTTACATGGTAATTATAACTGTATGCCAATGGTACTGACGACTGCTATACTGTAGTTCCAACTGTAGCCCACTGGCAATGGTTATTGTTATAACTCCAGTCCAGTGGCATTGAATGCTGTCATACTGTTATACTGTTACTAGGCCAGTGGCACTGAATGCTGTCATACTGTTACTAGGCCAGTGGCACTGAATGCTGTCATACTGTTACTAGGCCAGTGGTAATGAATGCTGTTCATTACCACTGGCTTTTCTGCCTTTCACATGTCAACCACTTAGTCATTCTTTATATAGCACATTTCACACACAGGCCTGCAATGCATAGTGTTTCACAATTAAACTTTTAAAAAGTAATTAAAATTAAAGCCGCAAGCGGCGTTGGGAGGGGTCCAAGCATTGGCACAATTGCGCCCCCTATGGAGCGATTTTTAACCCTCCTATTATGTTCAAATGTTATGTTCTATTGCTGTCCCCAGCAATATAACCCTGCAGAAAATAATTCATTGATGGTATTATGAAGAGTTCAAATGCAGACTTTATGTCTTGTACATGACTGCTAGCATATCTGGTGGGGCCTGGAACCATTTTGATGACATCAGCAGCACTAAATATACCCTGTCTTTCAACTGGGGATCCGGACCACAGTAGTTCTCCATTCTTGGAAGTGAACATGTCAGTTAATGGTGGTTGAGAGATGATAGGGGGGTTTCTTGGTGGTTGAGAGATGACAGGAAGGTTTCTTGGTGGTTGAGAGATGACAAAAATATCATATCAAAAGATATATCGTATCATTAAAAAATATAAAAAGCACACTATAACGCATATACACAATATCAATCCAAAGAGTTGTGAGATGCACATGAGATTTTATTAATCACCCCTGCAAACAACTCCTAGCCATCTTCCATCCTCATGATCATATACCTTCACCCAACATATCTACTGCATTGCCATGGATGTCCCCTAGCCGCTAGGCGTAAAGGCCTTTACTATGTCGTAACACTAAAGGCTGTTTTATACTTCTGCATAGTACACGTAAAAATGGGTCTGACTAACACTCTGACTAACAGGTTATAACAGTTGATTCACAAAACCGATAGGCAACGTTAAATATGCGACTAAAAGCGCTTTTGTCAGGTGAATGTCTTCGTTGCAACAAGTTACATCTAGCTGAGTATTTTTGTAGTCACTGGTGCAGTATTTAGTAGGTTTGGAAATATGACTGAAGGTGTTGTCTTTTGAACTATAACAGTCAGTAACAAAATCAAATTACGTGGCCTGGGCAACCTGTGCAATATGCCGCACATGTAAAATGATCTGGCCCTTCGCGAGTGCCGCACACAATGGAAACTATGCAGACTACGCAAAAGTATAAAACAGCATTCAGATGGTCCGGCGTGTATGTAGAGCAGCAGCGCTTCCGCGCCACAACTAAAATAGGCGTCAGACATATATTCCAATCCATTGCTCAGCTTAGCAGAGAATGCACATTTCAGAGTGCCTCAGAGACAGATAGAATAATAACACATAAATACACATTTCAAATGATAAATACGACATTGAGAAAAAACGAAACAAGACGAAATATCAACTCGCGACCTGCGTGCTGCGCGTAGCCTACCGTATTATTTATTTAGACATTGGCAGATAAGCAAAATTTTCCCAATAGCAAAGTTGTAGAGCACGTTCAGATGCATAGGTCGATGAAGTTTTGTGTTGATCTGACTTATGGTGTGGGAGTTATGGCCAGCTTCGCTGCTTGGACCCCTAATAATAACCCTAACAGATACAATAGGGTTCCACCAGCTTCGCTGCTTGTACCCCTAATTAATAAAATAAAAAATACTGTGTAATAGCAAGAAATATACAGTGAGAACAGAAGACAATACATAAAATAAGACTAGTTAACCAATTAAATCTTCCTTAGTGAAGGCCAAAAAGTGTTTTCATTTACCAGCGCCAACGGTATCGACTGCCCTCAGATCTTCTCATAGGCTGTTTGAGAAGCTGGGACCATAATGACTAACAAACTGCTTTTTCATTGGTTGCATTTCACCCAATTCAATACACCCAACCGACTAGTACCAGACTATCTTCCTTCTGACCGACACCCTATGCACCAAATCAGGAAAATTGAATTTATTTGATTTATTTTTTATTATCTCTCTGGTACCTTCTCCGCTCGTCCACTGGCAGTCACAGTGAGCCAGTTCAGCTGTGTGAGCCAACAGTGGCCCCATGTTCCCAGGCAGTGCCATGCGCATGCTTCTCTACCGCTTACACAGCACTGCAGGCTAGGCCACCGCTGCCAGCTAGCACACATCACGCACCTGCATATCGCCAACCAGGGTATGTGGTGGCATCGTAGCCACCAGAGAAGGAAACTGCCCGTAAGGAAACAAAATGAACAGAGCACAACTCCGTGCGCCAAGTTACCATGGACAGGACCCATTTTTTTTTTTTGTTTGTTTTGTTGCTGTTGAAGGAAGCTGACGCTATGCCAACCATGATCATTTCTCAATCTGGAGCTTAGATTTCAGCCCAAGGCAGCTCATTTGAAAGCAGGCTATTGGGAACGAAACAAATGGGGGCAGCAAAGAAGACAGGCCTGCGGGAACCTGCTTTTAAGGTATCGTTGGGTTTACTGGAATGGAGGTTTGCCATGTTCCAGTCCACTAAAAAACAGTCCTTCAACAAAAAACACCTTCTGGAAACAAAACCTAGATCAAAAAGTATTAACCGCGTGCGGTGAAGTAATGCGCTCGTTCACAGAGCTTTCCAACTGGCCAGGCTACCCATACATGGACGGGTGCCAGCTCCTTTATGAACGAAAGTCTCCGCCCCCTTCCCGCCCCCCTCTGGGATCCGACTCTGATCATCACCACACCTGAAGGACACGGTTTCTGCTCTGGTTAATACCCGAAGACAGGCAAACAAAAAATAGTGAAGGAAACCTGGACCCAGTTTCACGAAGCAGGATTACTTAACTAGCTAGATAACTGCCCCCAAATCAGGAACATGGACTGAAGTTAAAAAAAGAGTAAACTCGGTTTTCCTCAGCACAGTCATCCAGCTAACTCAGTAACCCCTGCTTTGTGATACACCCCCCCTGGAGCGCAGGGTGAGTACTGCATCAGGGCATGCGCAAGGGGCAGGAAATGTTTACGAGCGTCTGCGGGGGGGTAATAGGGCAGTCAACCGTGCTTCAGTGGAAATGGGAAGCCTGTGAAATGGCATGTTTTCTGCCACGCGACTGCATTCACTTTTAAATACTACAGTCAGCTCATAATTCTGAGTCGATGCTGAGACAGAAAAACTTGTGGCAGCCCACTGGCTTATTCCATAAACCATCTTTGGCAAAGGCCAAAGGGGTCAAACCCAAACTAGCTCAGGCTGAACAATCAAACGCATGGTTAAGAGACAAGGCGTTTGTGAGGAAAAGCACCATTGTTTGATACCAACCCCTCATATTCTCTGTGCGCTCAATGTGACCCAGCCCTACTTCTTAAGGAAAACGATGAGCCCTTCTTTAATTTCAACTAATTTACTGTTCATTTTGCTACCGCACCTGTGCCTCTAGCAATACATTTCTCTAAAATATACATTAGCAACAAGTAACTGTCAAGAACTAGAACAGAGGTAGGGATGTCGGATATTCTGCCCGCAATGTAATCACAACGGACGTTTCACACACAAACATTCTGGTACACAAACACTTTGACAGGTAACAGCTCATACAAGGAAACGTACAGAATCGGAGTAGACACAGCTATTAAATTGTTGCAAAAGTAAACTGACTGTTCTGCAATGTTACTTTGTTACTTTAGAAGTCAGAAATTGTTATGCTAATTTGACTCTGTAATATTACATTTGTATATTTAGGCGTCCTAATAACATTAGAGTCCAGCATCATGTGGGACTTTGAATTCTACTGCCATTTCCGAAGCAAAATGGCACATAAAAAGTGGCACTCATCCTCTTATTCACAATAACCCCGGAAGGGATTTTGTATTGATGAAATTAACTGTTATTCAAATAGTAGCCAAACCCTGTCTTCACATCATCCTGATTGTTTAATTCTGATTTGTCCAAGTTAGGCTGGGAAAGAGGCGCTATAAAATGTTTTCTGACGTGGCTTAACAGATAAACCTTAATTGAACAATGATATTTTTATGTTTTTCTTTGGCAACTTCTTGTCTTCAGTGTGGTACAAAACATTTTTGTTTCATGAATGGGTGTGCAAGGTAAAATTTTGATTGTCCATGGATTTTGATCGTTGCCTGCATTCTGGGAGTCGTAAAGCTCAGAAGGCTGTAAATTCACGTACTGTAGACGCAAATCCGTATTCGCACAAACATCCACATTATAGGTTTATGGAGTCAGATTTGGAACTTTGGTTTTCCTCCTTGCAAACATATCTAAATAAACTTGTTTTCCTCCCTGTGACCATGGCTGAATCCTTACAGTTTGGTGACTGCAGCATGACCACCCTGGCGGGACGTCTGGTCTTAATCTCTTGGTCCCTGTCACTAACCTAAAATCTTTACAGGTGTTTTTCCCACAGCTCACAGGCAGGACTGCTGCCATGGGCTATGCATGGCAAATTGTAGTCACTCACTCATGGACTATTTTTGAGGGACGTTTTGTGGGACGCATGCGCAGGTGATGCGCAGGTGGTACGGCACGACAAAACTAGAAGGAACAACATTTTTACACGCATGTTTTTGTCAAGATCTTGTCTACCTGTGTGATAACCTATAAAGCATTGCCTCCAACAATAGTGATTACATGCCGAGGGAAGCGACTCATTTTTAACATCGTACTAAAGCAAACAACTGTTATATTCTGTCATGTTAGCGTTTCATACGCTGTTATTTGATTATACTGAAGCATTTAGGACACTGCATGCTAAATAAACAGACAATGTTTTCTGATAGATCGCCAAAATAAGTTTGACCTCCCTAATAGAGGCCTTTTTTGAACTTGCTTAAATATGATAACAGTTATGGGGAACCAAACCAGCATGCTGCGTGTCAGGATGACGGGCGTTGAAAAACTCTTCTCCGTTCTGCTATCTATTGTATTTCCAATCAGAAACAGGCCCGCAGGGTCAAATAATCCATAACTACCTGTGGCTCACTGCCCCGCTGCCCTCTCATTCTAGGTGCCACCAGAACGCGCGACTTGCTAGCACACCGTAGCCAGGAGGAGGAAATAGAAGGCAATGAGGGGCTGCATAAATACTTAAGGACAGAACCCAGGTGAATAATCCTACCATTTTTGCCGCTTTCAACATGGACGCACACATTCTACGGACGTAATTAGCACAATTAAGCACACTGCTAAAGACTATGCATGCATCCGCCTTTGTAGAGGTATCTTTATATATATGATGACATGGTTAAAGATGTGCGCTTTTTCCGTGCATTCCGTAGTTTATATACTGGTGTGGAGCGTCTCGACAAGTGTAACGTAAAACACAATCCGTGGCATTGAAATCGCCTGCTAATCGTTTCCAACATGGAAACATCCAACAGTATGTGATTACAGTTTTTTTTTTTTTTTTTTTTTTAACTCGACGGACAAATGCCGATTCGTTTTTGTAAAATTAATTAAAGAAGAGCTCCAACTAACACCAGAGCAAACACAACTTCGGCAGCAAATTAAGCGCCCAGTAAAACATGCGTTAATCTCTTAAACTCCTTACAGTTCGCGATTATAACAAGCGCGATGTCCACAAGGTGTTCACATTGATTACACACTTAAACAAGTGCTGCCTCCGACTGTCCTGCAGAAAATCTAAACAGACTGTGATTTAAGAACGTAGTCTACAAAATGTGTTGCCTTGATCATACATTTTTACAACTTGCTATAACTTATCATAAACCAAAGCTTTTACGAAAAATGATCTGCAGCCTACCAATAAAAGTTTAAAAAACAGGTTAGCTGTATTCAAGTTAATGCCAACGCGCAGCGTTCGCACACCATGCACAGCTGAAGCGCTGGGCAGTGAACGTGGTGCCTACTAAAGTTTATTACCTGCCGACTTCCGAGCACATCTGTGAGTCTGCGGCGACCGCCGCATGTTTGAAGTCCCCGTCTGAACATCGGAGCTTGGAAAATAAGACAACGCACAATATGACTACCGCAATTACGCACAGCAAAGCGAGACACAAGCAGCAACAGCGCCGCGATTGATGCTTGGTCCGGGCCATGCTTCCTGGAACAGTTCTAGCGTGTGTTAAGACTAAGTCTTAGTGAGAGTGGAGCTTTTCAATCCTGAGCAGTTCAACTGCGGGGGGTATACTCCACCCCTTTCTTCAAGACATGGTACTTGCGTCATAAACTTTTGGGTTTCTTATCAGTGGTTTCACACTTGTGTAGAGATTACGTACTTACTCATAACTTTGTGTTTTGGAAATGTAACTTATTAGGAAACTAAAAAAGAAAGTCCACATCTGAATAACTGAAACAAAATTAAAGTTTTGGAGTGGCATCGTCAAAGTCCTGACTTAAACCCAAACAGAGATGCTGTGGCAGGATCTGAAATTAGAGGTTTATGTTAGAAAATCTACAATTTGTTTGATTTAAAGCAGTTCTGCAAAGAGGATTGAGCTAAAATTTTTCCACACGTGAAAAACTGATATCAAATTATAGCAGTTATTGCTGCTAAAGCTGGTACTACCAGTTATTTAGTTTAATCAATCAATCAATCAATCAATCAAATTTTAATTGTATAGTGTATTTTACAGCAGTTGTCACAATACGCTTTACAGACAACCCTGCCCTAAACCCCCACAGGAGCAAGCCTAAGGCAACAGTGGCAAGGAACAACTCCCTGTGGCAGATGGGAAGAAACCTCGGAAGGAACCAGGCTCAAGGAGGAAACCCATCCTCCTCTGGTCAGCTCAAGGTATATAATGTGGCTCCGATGATGGGTGGGGCTGGGTGGCAGTGGTGGGGGAGACCAGACGACTCTCGAAGCACTCTCAAAGATTGGGGCAAGAGCCCCGCCGGCAGCGTGGGGAAGAGGGTAGAAATGGCGGTTAGGGAATTTGTGATAGAACAGACAGTGGGTAAAGTGGCAGCAGTATGAATTGGGGGGACCCCGCCAGGAGTAATATATGGCTGCATAGCTACTAGGACAGGGATGGAGAGCCTGTGCAGTCATGAGGGGGGGACAACCATACCCGCCTATCAAGATCAGCCCATGTAAAGTTGGGTCCCAAGGGGGAAATTGCTTTTTCACACGGGGTTTGGGTCCTTGATAACTTTTTTCAGTAAATAAATGAGATATTAATTTCAAAATGTGTTTTGAGTTTACTCAGGTTCCCTTTGTCTAATATTACAGTTTGCCAAATGATCTGATACCATTCAGTGTGACAAATATGCAATAATAGAGAAAATCAGGAAAGGGGTGAGTACTTTTTCACACCTCTGTGATCATCTGAACTGGATGCCAGTATATCTCACCAGTCATGATGTTACAGCAATGAGCTTTCAGCCAAAACCAGGACAGAAAGGGGCTAAGAGAACAAGTTTCTGTTGTGTTCTGTTCGGTTCCTTTCTGTTGTCCTTGATGCTGGCACACACAGTCCCTCTTAGAGGGCACAAGTGATCACTGTAAGAAACGCTTTTCAGCAAAGAGTTGACTCTGTTGGCAGGCGTACTCTTTCCGCTGAAATAAAGACCCTTACAAGTGGATCAAGTGTTTTCCTGACTTGATTGCCTCTCTATTATGAGATAAGGGTCGATTTTAACCTCTCATCCCAACGTTAGGAAACACCTAATAAGGAGTAGGGCCACCCTTTGCCTTCAGAACAGGTTCAGTGTTTGGAATTAAGTTTTTTAAAGTTATCTGCGCGTAGTCGGATTCTGGACCATTCTTCAAGACGGTAATGATTAATCGTAAAAACAAGCAATTGGTTATAGGTTATAATAAGTGTGCATTAGTGGATTGGAGTGTGTTTTGGTACAGCAGAGTGTTGATGTCTTTGAAGTGTGTAAGGCATAGATAAGTAGGCCAGAGCTTGGGCAAGTTATGAACAAGTCGAGTGTGTGAGCCATATTAATGATAAAAGCATGCAAAATATGCTTAGTCATCCATCCAAGCAGTTTTTATCAGTGGCCATATGCAACGAGCACTGACATATTTGTCTTATTAAAAATTCATAGGAACCATATTAAGTAGAGTTAAGGACATTTAACTGAATGTTTGATGAGACAGTATGATGATTCACTGCCTTCCGTGTGTATATAAAACAAAACCGTGTGTACTATTGAACTGGGTTGTGCATCCTCTGTCTGGCTGATATTTTTCTGGGACCCAGCAAAGAAAACCAACCAGCCATTTGAGGGGTGCAAGAGGTGGAAATCTAGATGTTTAGATCTGGTGACTGTGAAGGCTATGAAAGCGTTTAACATCATCATGGTTGTTCATGAAACCACTCACAAATCTATTTAGCGGTGTGTATGGGGCTCTAACCTGAAGTGCCCTAATTACAAACAGAGAGGAGAGAAGAGGACAGGATAGGAAATAGATAGCTGGAACCAAACTGTGGAAGTGGGCTTTCCGGAGTATACCACACGCCTCTGTAAAAGTCAGCCCTGCTCTTTCCAGTCTTTGCTCTCCGCTGGCTGGCTGGGATTGTTTTGATTCCTTCAGGTTTTGTTTTTGCATGTTGTTTTATGGAAAGAACAACAAGGCTGGACTCCAAAAAAAACACGAAAGTCAAAAAATGGAGAATCTCTTCAAAAGAGCATAGTGCTTCCGTGTCCTTGCGATCGGTCTCTCCAAAACAAAATTAATTCATTTGCACAGGTTTGTCTGGGCAAATTGATTGGAATAGATCACCACTGTGGGCATACACACTTTCAACCCCTCCACTTGGGTCCCCAGCAATTTTAATAGAAAGAAAGGAAGAGAAACCAACAGGGGACTAGGGCTCCTCCTCTTCCTAATAGCACATCATCATCTTGGAATATGGGGACCTTATGATGGGAGAGTGTATTACTTTTTTATTTTCTAAAGGGTCTAGGTTGGGTTTTCTGCTCCTTGTACACCAAGTTGTGCATCTTTGTGCATTTGCCAGGGATACAAGTGGTTTCTGAATGGTGGCCCTGCTACAGATATCAGATTTTTAAAACTCACAGTGTACAGTTTTTCTTGACACTGGGTCACAGAGGTGTTGATTCAGTTCTGTGATCATTTTGAGGCCGTATGTTACAGTCGGTCACAGACACAGCACAGTGGAGATACACAACTGTTTTCTTTAAAACTGAAAAACAACGTATTAACATTACAAAGGAAAAATACTTAAACAAACAAAAATCTGATTAATAACAATAAGGTGAACGGTGTTGGAAGCGCTAGCAAAACAATTTGCCAAACAAAACACCTGGTCACAAGACGAGGAAAAGAAGCCCCCTTGGTCTTAGAAACCGGGGCATTCTGGGACCGGACAGGTTCTTCCGCTCAGCAGACCACGCCCCCTTCTGCCTCCCATTGGCCAGCTCATCACCTGAGAGGGGAGAAACACAGACAGGCCAGCAGAAATGGCTGGGCAAAGTAACACCATTGATTTGGAGTGCTTATCATTTATGCTGTTAAGTGTCCATCCGTCCCTGCTGGTGACCTTCAACTTGCGACTACTGTTTCTCTTTGCCTATACAGTTTTTTTGTGTTTGGCATATGTATGCACATGTCATTTTCAACACCGTTGCCATTGCCACATTAGATCATTTTACAGTTTTTGTGACCGTGCACTTGCAATTTGGGCAAGGACTATTTGGCCTCTTTGAAACTCTATTAGCTGCCTTTTGTTTCTTTTGAAACTGGCATATCAATGCTGATGGTTCGATCTCTTTTGTAACTGCCACTCCTAACGGCCATATTCTCAATATTACTCACCTGTGTAGCTGCCTTTGTAATTGTTATTTAGTTAGGCTACTTCAAAGTAGATGTCCTTTTTCATGTGTTTTTCCATTATTCCAAACTCTACATGCACGCACACATACACATATTAACAAAATTACATTTTCATTCATGTAGTAGACTCTTTTACAAAATACAACATTATACTTAATTCATTTTGAAGAAATTCTTTCTCAGACTTACAATGAGGGAACCCATGGCCCAAAAATGTGAACTTCAGGTTTTATGACTACAAACGATAACACTTTATAAAGGTCATGCCAAGGAGATACAAAACAGTCAGAATGTGGTGACTACAAGGTCAATGTCAATGCCTGTATTCTTCTAGTTCAGTTTCCTCTTCCAAATGCAGAGCATCTGTTTTCCACCCAGGCTGGTGGAAACGTTTTCGGTAAGCTTGGCCTATCCTTCGCCTACCAACACCTTCTGACACTCCTGTGTCAGAACAGTATTTATCTGTTAAAACTCCTTGAGCCCTATGGTGATTTTGACATTTTTTCACTACCCTCATTGTATTCCAGATTAAACAGGTTTACTCAATAGATAAACCCTCTTACAACCCATTATGTTTTTCACAAGACTTGTCCCTATCTGGAAATAACAGGTTTAGGCCTGGATATGATATTGATTAGTTGGTAGGCCCTATTTTAGGAGGAAAACATTATTTTTGCTTACTAAAAAATGTGTTCACTTACTTCCAAAAGCAAAAGTGTCATCTCAGGCATACATCTTACATTGCAAGAATAGGTTGTGTGGAGTAACCACATCATACAGCCATGTCAATAGAACATAGGCCTACCATTGCTATATATATCAGCAGAGTATATATTTCATTAGGGAGAAAAAGTGGAAGGTTTTAGACTGGCCAAGTCAATCACCAGACCTTAACCCAATTGCGCATGCATTTCATCTCCTGAAGAGGGGATTGAAGGGAAAAAACCCCCCGAAACAAACAACAACTGAAAGAGGCTGCAGTAAAAGCCTGGAAAAGCATCACAAAAGAAGAATGCAAGAGTTTGGTGATGTCAATGGGCCGCAGGCTTGATGCAGTTATTGCAAGCAAGAGGTATGCTACCAAATATTAAGTGTTATTTGCTTTCATTTACTTAAATACTCTCTGTTCCAATACTTTTGCTCACCTAAAAATTGGGTGGTCTGATACCAAAGGTGCTATGTTCTAAGTAGTTTAACACATCTAGGTTTAAATACCAGTTAATAAAAGCTGAAATTCTGAACTCTTGTCTCATGTTCATATTTTTATCTCAACCCAAAATATTGTGAGATGTGGTCTCATATACCGGCTGTATTGGGGTTCTCCAGTTGTGCATTTGCCCGTTTGAATGTACCACTGTTAGAATTTTGGTTGAGTGACTAAAGCCGACACTTCACGTCTGATCGTAAATTCCCCTCCAGAGAGAATGCCGCACTGTTATTTTCATAAATCATGAATCAAAGGATTTTGAAATTACTTCTAAGTTTAAATTCAAGAACGTTTTTTTTTTTTAAATTTATTTTATTTTATTTTTATAAATGATGTCCCTGGCTAACAACATAGTCATAAAACAATAAAATTATGTTTTCTGAAAGTTTTCCAGGTAAGAATATTTGAGTGTAATTCTGATTTCCTCCTGTGGGTTATTCAGTGCTTAGAGCATACTATTCCATTCACACGTTACAGGAAACCACCAAGGCAACAGGGAAGGGAAGAGGCTGCTGTTTCCTCATTCTATCCTGCTGGGAGTGACACAGGACACTTTCATGTCGAGTAACTCCAAATTTAGCCTTCCTCCCCTCTCCCCTCTCAACCCCACTTGGCCCGCCATCTCTGGCTGACTAAGATGGGAAAGCAGAATGTTTTTCTTGTAATTAAAGTTCAGATTAAAGCCACATTTAAACTAAGAGTGGGTGGGCGGGCTAGGAGGGGGGTGAGGGGTTGGTGGGAGTGTGTGCTGTTTTCTAATTGAGTCCTTGTGGTCAGAAAACCTAAAAAAAAAAAGTTTTCTCTTGCAGTGAACACATACTCACTTGTACTTGATTCCAGATTTAAAGGGTCACACACACATAACCCCTGATTGGAGGTTTAAAGGGACACACACACCATCCTGATTGGAGGTTTAAAGGGAAACACACACACCATCCTGATTCAAGATTTAAAAGGACACACACACCATCCTGATTGGAGGTTTAAAAGGGCACAATACGTACTCTGATTCAGGACATAGCTGTCTGCAACAACGAAGTCAGACAAACCCAGTAACCATACTCAGCACCTAAGACCACATATGTCAGAATCCACTGAAGAGCATTACAGATCATCTCCCCAGCATCACTGATCTCAAATCAGCCCCCCCTGGCATCACTTATCTTAGATCAGCCCCCCAACATCACTGATCTCAGATCAGCCCTATTCCCCAACAGCAACACTGACCTCAGATCAGCCTCCAAGCATCACTGATCTCAGATCAGGCCCCCGGCATCACTTAAATGGACTGCATTTATATAGCGCTTTTATCCAAAGCGCTTTACAATTGATACACTTATCTTAGATTAGCCTTATTCCCCAACAGCATTACTGATCTCAGATCAGCCCCCAAGCATGCAGAAAGTGTGCACTGACTGCTTCCAGAGCGCTTTGAAATTACTTAATAAATTAGGCCCCTACAGGGCCAGCCCATGGCATAAACGGTCTATGTGGTTGTTTAGGGCCACAACCGCTAGGGGGGCCACACAACCACGAGGGGGAGCCACACGATCCAATCTTTATCTAAGGTACATAACGTTATTTTCGTAATTACGTTATTCATCCCCTAGCGGTATAAATTTAAAACGGAATGGCAACAGAACATCTCCCCCCCCTTCACCTCTCTGGCTGATTTATAGGAAAGGAAATGAGTGAGAGTGATTGTTTCATGTTGAGTAACTCCAGATATAACCCCCCCCCTCCCCTCTCAACCCCACTTGTCCCACTCTGTTTCAGACTAAGCGAAAGCGAAAGTTTTTCCTTGAAGTTAAAGTTTAAAGAGTTTAACGGCCCTGTGGCAGGCCTCGGTTTGCAGGAGGAATTAGGGGCAATTAGAGGACCACGCCTACTATTTAACTAGAAACACACCTGAATGATGTCACAAATCAGTCCAGGATTTAAAAGAGTGCTTCTTTCCACAGTAGACGTCTGAGACCGGGGCCCCACCACGACAGCGAGAAAGAACACGTAAAGGCAGAGAAAGGCTGAAAAGCGACTGTGTGGTTTCATTTCTTTTGTCTTTGTTGTATTAGTGTATTGTTTTTGCCCAGATCCCCTGAGGGTGACGGGCAAAGGTTTTCCTGTTTGTTTGTGTTGGCGGCTGATTACACCCTCTCTCGCTATTCGAGATTAAAACGCTGTAGTTATCCGGAATTCCCGCATCTCCCCTGTGTCCCGCTCTTCTGTCCCTGCCAGGGTGGTCACGGCGTGGGACAGCCACATTTAAACTAAGAGTGGGCGGGCTCGGAGGGGGGTGAGGGCTTGGTGGGAGTGTGTGCTGTCTCCTCATTGACTCCTTGTGTAGTGAGGCCAAATAAACTTTTAAAAAGTAAACTTTTACACACACAAACCTACCGATACATGTACACACACTCTCTCTCACACACACACACACACAGACACATACACACATATACTCGCTTGTACACAAACACGCACGCACAGATTTAAAGACACACAGTTGTCCTAATTCCAGATGTAAAGGGACACAAACACATCGTCTTGATTGCACGTTTAAAGAGACACACACACACACACATATAACTCTTGTTTGCAGGTTTAGAGGGACACACACAGATCAGCAGATCAGTTGGTGGAGGGGAGGGGAAGCAGCCGCTGACTGCTTCATAAGGACTTGTATGTGGAGACAATCTGAATATCGACAGAGACCACTTTATCCATCTCGACATGCTGTTCTTTCCTAGAACTGCAGACGTCTGGGCGAGATCAGTCTCTGTGCTCAAGCGTTTTTTTTTACAGCTCTTTATTTGTAGCAACTGTTCACATAAGTTTGGGCTCAGGCAGGGGAAGGCTTAATGCCACTCAAGAGACTCAGAGGAGCCAGTTTTGGGATTGCACAACTGTAAATCCCCCTGTCCCTCTTCCCACGGCATTTACAGGAACTGAAACACAGAGCAGGGGGCCCCCACTCCCTTACTGCTTCTATACAGAAGATGGGGGCCCAGAGGGGTGGGAGGTTTTACTTATGCGATGACCCCGCCCCCCCCCCCCCCAAAGAGGTCATCACACATAAACAGCCCTGGTCTTATAGAGCCACAGGGTCTCACTTGAAATCCCAAAATCAATTAAGATAAGGTATCTGGAATCAACTGCTTTTGTTGATCAGGTTCTGAAGGAACCAGTTAGGAAAACCAGCAGCCCCAGCAGCTCAGTATTGAAGACTGCTGTTTGCACATACATATCAATGCACAGAATATTAAAGCCATAAAGCTGCACGTTTCTGTAGTGGACATGCGTAGGTGGATAGATTTATGGTTTTACGATGGAACGCACACATACACAAGGCTTGGCGGTTCTGTGATGTGATATACTCATCGCTCAGGATTGTGTACGCACAGGGTCAAAGGTCGCGGAAACACGAGCGTTCACCTGGACCTTTGCCTGGAATAGTTTACGTGTCCCCTGACCCGAGAGGAAACACACGACATCCCCTCCACACCCCGTCGTGTTCGCGCCCGTGCCAATGCAGCAAGGCTGGGGGGGGGGGGGGGTGAGCGTGTGCCACTTGCTGGTCCCTGGTGGAACTTCTTGGTTGGTTTCAACCTGGTTTCAATCTGGTCTGGCTGGTTTGACCCTTACAAAAAAATCATGTGAAAATATCCTTGTCACATTTTCAATGAATTTCACATTTTCACGGGTTTATTAAAATATTCACACGTAAAAAGATAATGTCACGTGAACTGGTGGACTGGCCTTTTCTGCATTTGAACAGGAAATAGGTCACCTGAAGTTATGCGAAATTTGCATCCTCACCTTCTCAAATGTGAACTACTGTTTTCACATGTGAAAACAAAACACGTAACTTCAAATAGCAAGAAATAGCACCATTTTACACTCTCATCTTGCAAGTTTTTTTTTTTTTTATAGTTCACATGTGTTCTCTTTACATGTTGGGTGTTTTTATGTATTTTTTTAATGTGACTTCTTCGGAAGAGGAAGCTAATTCCTCTTCCAGTCATCTAGCTGGCAGCAACATGGTTGAATTAGTAACCATGAAAAGACCATGTCCTGCTGGTGGGTCAGCTTGGTACAGACAACAGACCATCGCTAAATTCCAGATGGGATCCAGCTGGAGCAGAAGCTGGTTTGTGTTAGATTACATCTTGGAGAACTTCTCACACACACACACACACTCACACACACACACACACACAATTAGTTTATTTTTATAATGAACAATAACAATTAAGGGGACTCAGTGAAAATTAAATTCAATTTCAAATCGGAAAATTCTGCACAATGCCTCAGCTCATAAAGGGTTCTACTGCCATCTAGTGTCTGCACAGGCTATTATAATACAAGTTGAAAGGCTGTGTGTACTTTTATTATTTGCACAAAACACACACACACACACACACGTGCGTTGAAACTGAGTTTGTTTTGTAAGCCTTAAGGCATAAGCTACCAGTATAAACGCGTTGCTCATATTTCAATAAGCAGGACTAAATAAAGCAAGAAAAAAATAATAAACCTACGGATCGCCAACCTGACAGCTTTAGCGTATTTGGTGTCATTATTAAGGCAAAAGGAGGCCGTTTATGCTATCTACCAATATTAGAATTCACGTCATGTTGTTTTCCTGTGTACCCATTGTTATATTTCTCTGGAAAATGAGGAAATAGTTTGGGCTGGAATTCCCGATTTTACTGGTGTTAAGCCAGACTGAGTCAGATGCGGATCTGCAGCGGATACTATTTATTTTCATCTATACATAATTTTTAAAAAACATGCTTTACCCATGAGTCCAACTCAGCATGACAGGGTAGTTCAGTGTGTGTGTGTGTGTGTGTGTGTGTGAGAGAGAGAGAGAGAATATCTAGGTGATGGTCAAGTAATTTCAGGTATTAAGTGAGCAAAGGACTGTGTCTTAACCCGCCTGTGGGTTTAATCATAAAGGGCTCGTCACCAGGATTAATCTATAAATGGACTCCACTGACATAACAATGGATACAGCCTCTCTCTCTCTCTCTCTCTCTCTCTCTCACACACACACACACCAATACACACAGACTATCACACACACACACACACACAGACACACACACACCAATACACACGGACTATCACACACACACACACAGAGACTCAAACAAGCTGATACTCACAATTACTCACTGTCCTACACACAGGCACACAGTATGGCAGATTCACACACACGCATACACACACACACACACACACACAGCGATACACACAAGCCACCAGTATTGTGTTTGTGTGTATGCGTAAGTGTGTGTGTTTTAGTTTAGTGCCCTTGCTGTGTTTTGAGTTGTGCTGTGATTTGGAGGCTGCAGTAGTGTGTGTTTTATTATAGACAGACCTGGACAAATTCTTTTAAAAAAATTTTTTATTAGAAATGCATGCATGTTTGGGCTCCCTCTCAGGGACAGATCGTATGCATATGAACTACACACCATACTGGACAAGAGGCAATTAGCACAAAACCTCACTAACTCCATCATCCATAGGAACTCATTAACTCCTTATGTCAAAACAGGATATACCGGCAGTCTTGCTTTAAGGTAAATAACCGCAGAAACAGACGATACACTGAAGAAAGAAAAAACAAGATCATTTCAGTGCATAACTAGTGTTTAGTTCAGTTAGTTACAGCAATATTTTTTAGGCTTTCTCAATTTAGTTTTTATATTCATTTGAATGAACATAAAAAGTTTAAATTGAGAAAGCCTGAAAAATACAGATGAAACAAACTGATGTCAAATTTTATATTTATCCAATGAAACCTTTTTTCAGTGTACATACTGTATCAGTCACATGTTTACTGCATACCCTATGCTGATCACCCTTGGCGAATAACAACCCAACGCTGCTCACACTCAGCACAGAGAAACCCAATGCTGCTCACACTCAGCACAGAGAAACCCAATGCTGTTCATACTCAGCACAGAGAAACCCAATGCTGTTCATACTCAGCACAGAGAAACCCAATGCTGTTCATACTCAGCACAGAGAAACCCAATGCTGTTCATACTCAGCACAGAGAAACCCAATGCTGTTCATACTCAGCACAGAGAAACCCAATGCTGTTCACACTCAGCACAGAGCAACCCAACGCTGCTCACACTCAACACAGAGCAACCCAACACTGCTCACACTCAACTCAGAGCAACCCAACGCTGCTCACACTCAGCACAGAGCAACCCAACGCTGCTCACACTCAGCACAGGGCAACCCAACGCTGCTCACACTCAGCACAGAGAAACCCAATGCTGTTCATACTCAGCACAGAGAAACCCAACGTTGTTCACACTCAGCACAGGGCAACCCAACGCTGCTCACACTAGGTGCATAAAGATCCAACGCTACTCACACTTGACCTAGTCTGTGATCTATTTAACATACTCTGTGGTGTAACTGTTACTGTTCATTAAGATTTTATTTAAATGATTATTTGGTAATATACTGCCTATGTGTTGCCATGCCAATAAAGCATATTTGACTTTGAATTTGAGTAAATATGTGTGTGTGTGTGTGTGTGTGTGTGTATAAATTTGTGCAGTACCAATTTGAGAGAGAGGGAAAGAAAGAAAAAGAGTGAGAAACTGAGAGAGGACAGAAGTCAGAGAGTGAAAGAGGGAGGTACTGAGAGATCTTTTTCATTTCTATAAACAATAATTATTATTATTCTCCTCTTGTGTCATTTTATCTCTGTCTGTCTTTGTTTCTTTTAGTTAATTTTCAGAATTGTCCTTCTCCTCTGCCCAATATCACGTTTTAACCTTTTTATACATTTATTGTGTGTATTCTTTTATTTTTTTCAGTGTCATATATATATACCCCTGCCCCCACCCCACCAACCCACAGACCCTTACGCACAGACACACAGAAACATCATCATCATCAAACATTATAAAATTGAGATTTAGCTTGTAGGAAATCCTCCGGACATAGGGAACACTAAATGAAGTAACACAAAGTGTTGGCCATAAACTTTTTTTTTTTTTTTAGAACTTTGCGAAGGAATATAAAACTGAAAAGAATTTACATTAGGAAATATTTTAATTAGTCATCAAGATACATTTTTTAAAATTACTGGATGACCCAGTTGCTCTAAAACATTTAATAGAACAACTCCAAAACAGATGTAAGCAAGGGAGAATTAGCTCAGGCCAGTAACTGAACTGCAGAAGACCCTATGTAAATAATTCAGCTGCCCTGTCTGCTTTCCTGACATCTGGAACCAAGGGCTGAGCTACCTCTGTGTGCAGTAATCCACGCAGCTTTCTGCTCTAGTTGAAATGCCCTAATAGCTACATCCTACAGAAGAGTGTGCATTTGGTAATGAATGCTGCTATGATGGCCATTATTATCAGACAACGAAAAGTTGCTGAGGAGGTAAAGGGTTACCAAAATGACTCAAAGCTCAAAACCAGGACAACAACCGACTGCAATTTGATTTGTGGGGTTTGTACTGTCAGAACTGGGCCCTGGCAGTAAATGTTAAAAAGGTTACCATATTCCAGAAAAAGGTAAAACCCTAGGAAGGCTTTGATCTAGACAACTCATGCTCATGTGTGGATTTTGCGTGTTCACTGATTATTGCACTGTGGCATAAACTAGTATATGCATTGTCACGAAAATGTTATTAAAATACACTTTCCCATTGCATTCGTTTTTTTTTTTCTAGCCTATTACATGATACGTTCACAAAAAGTTCACTCAGGCAGCAAGTATACACCAAAGGGGAAAAACATGCATCTGAAATCATGCATGCAAAATTAGGAACGTATCCAGTTCACATTTTAATTAAAAAGGAGGCTACATTTCTGGAACATATAGGCAACCATTATTTTCATCATTACTCTGTCTTTGATTTAATGTTCAGCTGATGACAACATTGCATTTATTCATTTTCAGGGTAACAGAACGCAATTCAGTTAGCTTTTAAACAGAAACATTTACACTCTTAAACTGAGATGAATGGAGGAAAAACAGGGGGAAGGGAGAGAATGGAGATGGCATGAAGTCAATGAGAGCAGGAAAATGGAAAAAGAGGAGGGCTGTGCATGACAGGATAAGCGGGGAGATGTAGAACAGGAAGCGTTAGAAGAAGGACAGAGGCAATAAGAAGCAAAGGGATGTAATGACAGAGGAGAGAGAGAGAGAGAGAGAGAGAGAGAGAGAGAGAGAGAGAGAGAAAAGGAGATAAGCGAATATGGGATATCAGAGTAAGCAGCACAGGACAAACACCAATAAAGCCGTCCCTTGCGCTGAATTCATAAACGCTTGTCATATTAACATCACTTATCGAACGATTTGAGGAGCGCGTCATGATTCTTTAATATGTTCCAGGTGAGGAGGACGAAGGACAATTACATATGCATGCTACGTATTGTGTGCAACAAACTGTCATATTAAAAATGCATGCGCCTTTCACTGCCTACGGAACCGAATCTGTTTTTTTGGTTTTTTTTTTTTGTACGAAAAAACACGGTTTGTTTTGCTTCTGGCACAAGGAAGCCGCTTATAAATAAATTGGCTTTTTTTATTTGTAAGGACACGTCATATTCAGATTAGAGTGATAATGCACTTGCCCTCTTCCCGTTTAGAGCTTCAAGTTGCGGCAGGGTTAATTATTAAACTCCCGGTTAATTTTTCATGGGTACCAAACTGCACCCGGACGGCACGGTTAATAGGGGTCAGAGATGTCAAGGGAGATGCGAAACCAGCGGCTCTTCTGTCCTTAGGTCAGCCGAAGTTCCGTTATTCAGCTGCTTCTGCGCAGATCTGTTGACATGCAGCACTTTGTTACAAAACCAGCACTAGGATGTTATTTGTGAAGTTTGAATGACAGAATAACACTGGACGCCATATTGCGAAAGACAGCAGCATGCAAAGCTTTAAACAGTGGAAAACGCATTAATTGTATTGAGTATTCCGATGAGCGTGAGCAGCATTTCCACATTTTGGCCAAAGTAGCCAGGCTGATTGGGAACATAATTGCATAATTGAAGTAATTTTGCACTACCCCCAGCGTTGCATTTTTTATAATAAAAATAATTAAAATAATTTGCATTATTTTTTTGCTTGATAGATTATGGGTAAAAAATTTTTAGCTCAGATTTCAGTTTTTCATGTTTTCAGATGTAGGCTATATTTTCTTCAGTGACTCACATGGAGCGCATGGCTCAGGGGCAAAGTCATGGGCCCTTATTCATAAACATAAACTTGGATTTAAACTTGAATGATCCTGTGTCCCGTGTTCCCAAAGATCCCAAAGAGTTAAAATGTAATACAAATAAATAAACAGTTTGACAAGTAAATGCATCCCATGTAGATACAACTGAAAGGTAGAGGTGTGGGTCATATGTGAGGTTGGGGCATTAGGTGCTGGAGGTACTGGTCAAGGGGTCAGCGAGACTGTCGGCATTAAGGGGTCACTTTGCTTGCTATTTTGAGCTGATTACAATGCAGCAATATTTTTTCAGTTTTTTTCTTTTCTTTTTATGGAATAAATATGGGCCAGATTCTACCCTACAGGCCAAATAAAGTGGGGGGAGGGGCAAAAACGAGCGAGGGACAGAGAGAAATATGGCAAAGAAAGGTTAAAAGGTTAAAAATCAGCAGTGAGAATAAAAACAGGCAGGAAGAGGGACAAACAGCCTCTAGCTAGCTGCCTTTCACTTTTTCAATGACACAAGTAACAAAGCATATTTTAAAATATCATCAAATATTTTAATAAAACATGCTCTGTCTTTCTTTCTCTCTCCCTCTCGCTCTCACTCACAAACATATACACAAAAATATAGGCACACATGCACACACACGTGCATGCATACACGCACTCACCAAATCCGCCAATTAAAGATTGTATATTTCTAGAGAGAAGGGTCAATGGGTGTGAGCAAGCAGAACTGAGGCAAATGAAAATCAGAAAATCAGAGAGAAATAAGAAGTAGAGAGGATCATGGGACACACAGATGGAGTGAGAGATTTTACACTTCTTCCCTGGAGCAGGAGACGCAGATGCCTGGCCACTGCTCTCCCAGGAGAAGGTGGGGGGGGAGAAACGTTCACGTCACTGCTTCACGTGCTCACACTCCTTACAGTGTGAGGATTCTTTCTCAGCCACACGTACATAATCACAAACTAATTATAAACATAACCTTAATCAGAATCTAATTCATGCCGTTTGTTTATGCAGTTTCCCATGACATCTGCTCTGAGAGAGCAGTGCATCATGGGTAAACAGGCCAGACCAGGTGGTTTCCATTCTCCTTTGAGTCCTGATGTTATTTTATACTTTTTATTGATCTTATGTAATGCTCCTGCTCTGCACTGCTCTACGGAAGTAGTCTTTCTGGCCACCGCAGTTTATTTTAGGAGAGTGGTATCATCCTCTGTTCCTCATAGGCCAGTCTGTGTGGTGTTTCCTGTGGTGACACTCTCCACCCTAAGAGCTTCCTCCTTTATCGCTGTGGCTGAGCTCTGAGCTTCCGTCCTTTTATAGACTTAATGTCCTGCTCGCTGAATTTGAGGAGATTATTCAATAATGAACAGAAAACGAGGAGGTGACTCAGTATGAAGTTGTATGGCGGCCACTGTGGTCGTGCATATGTGAGACTTGGGGGTTATCTGGGCAAAATGTCAAGGTCATGGCAAGCTGGGCTTTTCAAAGCTGCATCCAGAGTGTGTGACACAAACCATGATTTCCCTGTTTCATCCTAAGCTCCACTGATTCTGCAGTCATTCAGTGAGCTTACAAGTATACACCAATAGGGCCTGATGCATTTAAGGCCTACGTACTTATGTATTAACTCCATCTATCCAAGTTAAAACATTTTCATTTATGATCTGACGGTACTTTTTTATTGAACAGTAGTGTTGACTCTGGGTGCCCTGATCAAATTTGCACATTAACTATATGGCTAACCAAACCACCCCCGCAGAATGACTATGCAATTCCATGCGTTCCCACATTGATTCCCCATGAAAAAAGGTTTTCGGTTGAACTATGTGGTTGAAAACAGAACAAATAAAATACATTACTGATTCTACAGTGATTCAGTGAGTGTGTAAACAGACAATAATAGGATCTGACCTGATCTGCACTGTTAATGATTAATGATGCTGAAGAACACTCCGCCCTGATTTCATGCACTTTCATTATTGAGTGTTTTTTCCTGCTGAGCAGGACTGCATTATCATATTTCCAGCATATTCCATATGGATTTTGTCATCCATTGTTTCCAGTTTTTTTGAAACCAACTTCAAACCGGAAAATTGTTACGTGTGGGTGGAGTCGAGGCGGGGTTTTATTTCTGCAGCTGGTGGGGAGCTACCCCATTTGGGTGTGCTATGTGAAATTCAACAAAAATCCCAGTGGCCATTTTAAATGTGTCCCAGGAGTCACAGTGTGAGCCAGGTACGCAGAACATGGCGGTCCTCCCATGGGGCTTACAATGTACGACACAAGGACAGAGATGACACAGAGGGCACCATGTTCAAGAGGATACTATGTATAAGTACTTTAACAGTGTACAATAGAATAGAACAGAACAGAATAGAATAGAATAGAATAGAATAGAATAGAATAGAATAGAACATTGTAACCTTTAAAACAGAAATTTGTCTTGCACATAATCACTCATGCACTCATACATTTTCAGTGTTAAATAGGCTCTTAAAGAGTTTATGAGTCTAGGAAGGACCATATGTAATCTATTAGAGTTGAAAATGTTCTATCCAAGCTGAATTTATGCAGAGAATTTTACTGTATGGTACTGTAGTACATTAGAACTACACGTGTGGCATTAACACTATTAAAATTAAAACACCCAAAACATTATCTTGGGCTCAGTCACTCCAGAAATCCTAAAATGGACCTTCAGAACCTTAATTCTAGTGTACCCCTCTCTGGACACCCTATTCACCTGTGAACTGCCAACTTTACTCTCCGAATAGCAAATTCATGAGCTCATGGTTTTTAAAACCAGTAAGACCACAAATATGTGATTAGAATGTTCTTAACTGAACATTCTAATTCAGATGTAACAATCACTATTGATAACTAAAAGCAATGGAGTTCAAGAACACTGACTAAAATAATTTTTTTTTTAAACCTAAAAAAAGAAACATGTTCTTCAAAAAATGAATACTATGTGAATCGTGTTCATGTCTGGTAAACAATAAGCAGCATTTACTAATCATAGTGTTTTTTCTTAGTGAATATTAGCACCTCGGCTCTGTTTGAACCCGCTCCCAAAAACTACTGCTTTTTAAGCGCAGGAGGTGGGTACCTATAAGGGAAAATCTGATAGAGAATTCTGAACAGATAATATCCTAATTTTAATATACTTATAGCTATCAGCATGTTACCAGTGTGGTATACTGCATTGGTTGTTATACTGCATGGACTTAATATTATCGAACACTTACGTTTTTACCTTACGTCATAGTCACGCGTTTCCTTCCTCTCCACAGGATACCGTTGCCGTGAACGATGCAATTCTGACTTCCCTTTTGAGATTGACAGGGAGCTCTTTTTTAATGCCCCTAGGCTGCGGGCTGAGGCTTTAGTCCTACTCTAGCTATCCTGCAGAACAATGGCCAACTGATCCAACCATCATTTTCAAGTCAAACAGTACCTCCCAAAGCCGCTGTCTGAAAATATGAAGAAATTCCATAGGGCAGGTCCACAGTTATAGCTGGGGGCGCAATAACCAACGCGGCAGAGCTGTTTCCAAAACCCCCGTTCTCTGTGAATAAAGCATTTTTATTCGAAGGTTTCAATGGCTATTTACATTGTATGTATAGGCTATTTCTTCGCTTTAAACTACGCAAACTTTTATCGGCAAATGGGCTATTATTGTAACCAAGGAAAAGGGAATTAGATTTGCAGGTAGGTCTGGGAGAACATTTCGTCGCTTATTATAAAAGCTGTATGTAATGTCACTAATTTTTGCATGTATTTTAGTGACATATTTAGCATATATTTTATGTTATATGTGACTCAAGTAAACAACTTTTTTCATGGATTCTACTCACACTCCAGCGAATGGCCACGCATAGAACATAACATTGAATCCCGGGAGATGGTAAGGTCCACTCAATGTATAAACTAAAATTAAAAGGATGAGACGCTAATTTCCGTTAAACTGGCCGTAGGGATCCGCTGTCACGCCGGACCGCGGACGCAGAAAAAGGGTCAGCGTGCGACTTGCAGAGCCGGATCAACCAATAGGATGGTCTTCAACATTTTATGATTAAATCCACTGTGTGTGTATGTATGGGTGTGCACGTGTGTGCGTGTTATGTGTGTACATGGTGCATGTATTTATGCACGTGAGCGCGTGTGTCCGGCAACACTAACGGGTGCCTGTCTTACCTCGCACTTATATGAGAACATATAGCGCTGTTATACAAATAAGAGCTGTATCGCGCGTTCGGGTAGCTGTCGGAACTTGGCCGCTTTTTCTCTGTCAGAGTAATAATGCGCAGCGTGTGGGTGTGTGTTGTCAGTCTGATCCTGTAATCGTCGTGCCAACAACCTGAGAAAGGGATCCAATGAGCTTTATGCGCGTCACCGCGGCACGCTGGCGGCATGCTGAGTATCTACACATGGTCAGCGATTACAGAACGCGGCTCCTGGCTCATCTGCAACCGCCACGTTCATTCTTAAAAGTGGGAGCGGAGTGAACGTGAGCAATGAGCTCCTCCGTCCCAAAGAGCGAGGCAGCAGCGAGCCGTCGGTCCGCACATCATATGGAGCATTCTGCAAGCAGCCGCCGAAGCCATCACCGCCCCGACGTCCCAAGATGCAGCAGAGCCGCCGAGGAGACCTGCTGGCCAGACGAGTGCGAGGCTACCTCCCGGAGACCCCTGTGTCACCCCAGGCTCGTTAATTATAGGAATGGCGGGGACAGACGCGGGAGCAAGGGCCAGTCACATCGGACACACGCCCCCCTCGCCCACGGATGCAGCCAGGAAGAATTACTTGAGAGACAGGCAGTCGACTGGGATGAGAGAGCGAGGGGTAAACCGTCTAGACATCCGCACCAACCGCATAAACCCACCCGGCGTGACCCCCCGCAACCCCTTCTGCACCACAGCAACCCCCGCCCGGTCCGGGCGCCCTCCCCGACGCACTCGCTTTCCAAACCGGCGGATGAAGCTGCGTTCTTCTTCGAGTCCAAAGAGCGGACTAGGAGTGGCTCGTCCCTCAGTCTCGCCTCCGACCCACCCTCCTCATCCTCGCCACCGCCGGCCATATCCGGGCGCTCGTCCGGCAGCCGCGGAAGATCTAGAAGGGCTTCCTCTGAGTCCGACTCCAGCCTGCACCCCATCGTGAAATCAGTCTTTGGACAGGTAAAGTCACACGTACGAGTGAAAGTGTACGGGCAGCCGCAGCGCGATGCCGGTGGGAGAGAAATGCTGAGTTCAGGTGGGGACTCCACAGGTTGCTAGGGACAGGTCTGTCGTATGAAATCACAGAGGAGGGCGCTTCATATTGTAAGGGTGATATTGTTTAAAACAATGTATGTGGGCTATCCGTGCGCCAGAGAGGAATGTGTCTATTTTTAATCTATCCGATGGGCTACACTCGTTTTTGAAAACGCACATCTAATAGTGGTTTGTAGGCTATTATCAGAACGCCACAGAGGAAAAATCACACTACTGTCTTACTGCAGCTGCAATCTTACTGCAAAGTGTCAATTTTTCTGTTTCTGTAGTATCTATTTAGCATATTAACAGTAGGCCTATTCTGCAACTCACTGGAGGAGAACTTGAAAGAGGTTATTGGAACGTATCCAGAAAGGGTTTTACTTTTTCATTCGATTTCATTCATGGATTAAGCTAACTGGGTTAACAAACAATATGTTTTACACACTCAGTTTATCACAGTGATCGGCTACATCCATTCAAATCGATGATATAGGCGGTATAGCACAGGGTGAGTTCTTGCGCATGTAGCCTACTCTGTCTTTTGGTCCTTGTGCACGAGTTCAGAGATAGAGTGGGGATATGGAGTAAGAGAGACATTTCTTCTACCTCAGGTATGAGATTCGACTATAGTTTAGCTGAATTATTGACATGTTATGAGTAAGCGATGCAGGCTGCCTGACATGCTTCACGTGCAGGTGAAAAACAAAGGGGCGGGATCTCGGGCGCGATGACATTAGACACTCCCGTATTAAAAATGAATAGATGTGTATTTCGGAACCAGAATCCCTCAGATGGTTGTCTGCGATCGAAGTGAGAGATGGCGGTGAACCCTAGTGGGTGGGGGCGTATCGAGCTCAGTAATATGAATAAGGGCTTTGTCTTTGTGTCCTTCATCCAAACGATCCCTATCGGGGATCATATTTTATCTTCGTATCCACAGTGATGTATCTGTCCTTGAAGCATCTATTATGAATGATGCTCTAAGCTGGAGCGTGGAGCGACTCGCAGGGAAGTACCTACAGGACCACACAGTATCTGGTGCTGACTGGGGTCTCAGATGTTGCTTTTTTGGGTTCACGCTGTCCTTACAAAGAAATCACCACTCATTAGTTCCTGGCCCTCATTTGGGAGTTCGTTTTCAAGCTAAAGAGGACTAAACAAATTCTTAAATTTATAATGAGTAAAGTTTGGCCGGGGGGCGGCCGACCTGTGAATGCTGTTCTGTAGCCACGTGAACCGGCTGCCAAGATCACAGCCGTATTTTTTCAGCGTTTTGTTGAGCTATATAAAGATCGCAGTTTCTTCTGCGGGTTCTTTCATAAAAACGTTCTTGGATTTAAACTCAAACGTAATCTTAAAACCACTTTCCACGTTGTGTTTACGTTTGATTTATTTAAAAACTCTGAGATCGAAAAAAGTTGCTTACGTTGGTAAAACGTCACGTAGGCCTATCTGCATATTAAGCGCCTGTAATATTTAAATATCAAATGAATTTCAGTTTGATCTTACGTGCTTAACAATTAACCCGTCCTGTGGATGCAGCCAATAACAGCCCTCTAAATAAGGTTGCATTTCAACATTCCTTGCACTCCGCGTGTCTAACATCAATTATCAATTAAACACAATAAAATGGTTTACTCATGCCCTTCGCTGGACTCGTAGCCTACTCTGTTAGAGATGAATTAACTAAGCGCCCGACTCTAGAACACAGTCCACAGGGATTTGCGGGCTGTCCTCAAACGTGCTGTAGGCTTACCTCCACATAACCAGCAGGTAATGAACTGATATTTAGCATTGGGATTTGCAGGTACGCCATCCGCCAAGTTACGGTTTTGTGGGACATGCCCCATACCTGCAGAGCACCAAATTTGGCACTGTTTAAACTTTATGGAGACACGATCATATTCTACTTGAAGGTTTTCTGCTTAAGCAAATATGTGCGATAAAATTTGAGCGTACGACCGTTTAAAAACGAGGCCCCTGGTGTTGACGATATGGCATTAAGTAATGTTTTCTAAATAAGCCATCATAAATGGAATGCCGAATGTTTTTGAACTGCTTGAGCTCCACGCTTTCGCCCCCATGTTCTCTGGGCGTCACGGCTCACGCGGGCAAGCAGATCCGAATCAGGAGGCGTTCTGCACGCTTACCGATGTGTGTTTAAATGTCAAGATGCATTTAGGAGGAGTTGCGGAGTGCGCGTCACGTGCTGTTGCAACGGGTCTGTTACAAATTAGTCAGAGCATAATCATAACCAATCAGTCAAATTTTATTTATATAGCACATTTCACTAATAATTTATGGCAATACACTTCACAGTTTACCCTGGCCTAAACCCCCACAATGCAAGCCAGAGGCAATAGTGGAGGGAAAACTTTATGGTAGACATGTGGGAAGAAACCTTGGAAGGAACCGGACTAAGTAGGGGGGCCCAGTCTCCTCTGGCTGGGTTCACAAATACTGAGTCAGTTTCAGACAGACTGCTTGAAGCATGCAAAGGTGACGGTCCCCCGGTGGGGTGGCAGGCTGGGGTGGACATACAGGGGACAGATCACATGCACCCTTTGGAGTGATTCGGGGAGGGAGGGAAGCAGTTGCAGCATTGGTGAGTGTGGGAACAAAGAATCCCACTCAGGGACTGTGGGAGCATGTGGCAAATAGGAGTTATTGAGATAATGTGCATTCGGGATAAATTGCTCCACCCAAAATATATTCCAGCATTGAGAATCAAAATTTGTTCCAATGTCCCTTCAAAGTTTCCAAAGTGAAGCCAGAATTAAAAAAGGATATGAACTTCTAGAGCAAGTGAGGTATCTGCCCCATACAGGATGCACACACACGCGCAGAGCAGTGTGTGTGTGTGTGACGCATTCGCGTTTGAATGTCAGATAGCACGGTCACGTGGAATGAAGAAGCACTGCACAAAAACAGAGTTTTTTTTATTTGACTTTGTGTCTGAAAGTGCTCCTTGCTTGTGGGCAGTGCTGTCCTTGTGAGATTAAAACGACTTGCCTGCTGAACCTCCCCGGGCCCCGGGCAGAGCCTTATCGCTGGGGCAGTCCCTGTCTCTGGCCCCCTTGGGCCCCAGGCTTCAGCCTGATTCCAGGACTGTGTGGGACGTGCGCCCCCTGCAGACCAGATGTGCAGTTGCACGAATGTCCGTCTCTGTGAGAGCTGAGTTCCGTTGATCCTCACTGTTTGAGTTTCATTGTTACCTTGCACTTCATCAGTTAGAGCAGTGAATTACACAGATAACCCCCTTCACCATGGTTGCTCAGTTCTGGATTAGGCACTTTGTGAAGACAAACACCAGCCGGGTGTGTGGCTGTCCAGGACCAGGGACCTGCAGACCCCTGCCTTAAAGGATTTAGAGGGGAATGCAGGGCTTTCCTTTAAAAAAAATGTGTAAAAATATTTTTAGAAGCCAGGTCACATTTGCTTTGAGAATTCATGGATGTGTATGTCCGTGTGTGTGTGTGTGTGTGTGTGTGTGTGTGTGTGCGTGTATGTGTTCACTATAACTGCGATGTAATTTGAATTTTCCACATTTGGCATGCTTAAATATGTACCTCTTAAATGTCTTTTCTGTAGTTTCCTTGCATTATGTAATATGAAGCCCTTCACACAATCCCTCCTGAAAAGAGGGTTTTGACAGTGGTGCTAAGTTTAGTCTCCTGAAGACCCGATTACAGTACAGGAGGAGACAGAGATGAGGATTCTCTCTCTCCAGCTGCTGTAAAATATGCTAATCCCCATGCAGATGACTGTCACTTTTCAGAATGTGTGAAGGTGGAACTAAAAACCCCCGAAGTTCTGAGGCCGAGACTGAACTGCAGTGCTGTATGTGGGGGGGGGGGGGGGTCTGAAAACAGGAGGAGGGAACTGAGCCTCGCTTTTTTCCCCCCCACAGACCCCCTTTCTGAGTGACCGGGGGCGGAGCTTATGTTTTAGGAGACCAGGTGGGATTGTGATTGGACAGGTTAGTGTCTCAGTGGTTAATGTGAAGTGCTATGAGACAGTGGAGAAGAGGATCTCTTATCTCAGGACTCCAGCGAGTGCGCTTCTGCTGTAGTGTGAGCAGCACTCATGCCCCCTGGTGGTCATAAAAGAATAGCGACGCTGAGGATGGCGGAACTGGTGAGGAAAGGAATCATGGCAGTTGGGAGACTTTGGCTTCCATTTTGATATTTGAGCTTGCATTTAGAATCTTTGACTTCCATTTGGAGACTTATGCATTTGGGGAACTTGGCTTCTTTTGAATACTGTTTATTTGCACTGGGAGGTTTAAGCTTGTGGTTTGAGAACTTGGGCATGCTCTTGCAGAACCTGGCTTCGCATTTATAGTTTTATGCCCTTTTCCAGAGTCAGAAAGCTTTCATTGGAACACTAGCTCGTTCTGTAATTAACCAATTATTTGAATCCATTTTTAAAGAAATAAAACAGGTCCTGTAAAGAACAATCATACATATTTTAACTGGAAATATTTTAAAATGTATTTAGCATCATATACCCAGCCAAATATAGCTGTTATTTCAGCTGGGTTTGAAATTAAAACATTTGCTAGTCAGTTCAGAGCTAACATGTACAGTTCTATCTATCTATCTATCTAGCTATCTATCTAATCTCTCTTATTTTCAGTCTAGTTCACCTGTTACATGGTGCGTAATTAATTTCACTCAGTTCCACATAAGTGTGGTCAAAGCTCACAGGGAACAGTCAATTCAGAAGCTGACTGCAGAGTCCCAGTTTGGCCAGCAGGTGTCCCCATAGAGTAGTGTCCGCATGGTTCGCTGGCCGTTGTCTTAAGTGTAGTCCACAGAGTCCACAGAGTTCTGACCTTGTTAACAAGATGTGTTGTTCACGGATGTGTTGTATGTGTGTGTGTGTGTGTGTGTGTGTGTAAAGAAAGCAGATGTCTGTTTAAATGCGCACAGCTACTGCTGTTCAGTCCCCAGAGGGAGGGGCTGCTGACGCTGTGCAGATGGAGACACGGGCAAAGACACAACTTCTGATGCATCTGAACAATGCCCTGGGGCTGCCAGCTGAATAACTGTGCCCTACATTTATTACCCTTTATCCGTGTAAGGTTCTCCATCCTTCCATCTCTCTCCCTCTCTCTCCACATCGCTCCATCTCTCTGTTCCTCTCCCTTTCTGTCGCTCTGCTCAAGTCAGGATGACCTTGCCGTGGTCCTCTCTGAGTGAGAGAAAGAGAAAGAGAGGGAGAGGGGGTGTGTGCATATACAGTAGGTGTGTGAGTGTGTGTGTGTGTGTGTGTGTGTTTGTGTGCACGCTTGTGTGTGTGTGTGTGTGTGTATACAGCGTGGGCTCAGCTGCAGATGGACAGTGAATTTGAAGATAACGGGCAAAGGGAATGAAGGAATTATGGGATAACAGTGAAAGAATAGCATGGCATAGAGAGGGGAGGGAGAGAGAGGGAAAAACAGGGGAGGAGAGAGAGTGAAGGAAAGAGAGGGAGATGAGGGAGCATGAGAGAGACAGAAAGAGGCAGAGGGAGAGGAGGAGATCCTACTTAGCCCTAAAAGGAGAATACAATAATCTGTTGTGTGATTGTTATGGTTCAATGGTTAATATTGTTCTCTTTTACATACAATGCAAACAACACTCGTTGGCGAATGTTTTTTTTTTTAAGTGCGTCTTCATGCCAAATAAACCATTTGAATTGAGACAGAGGAAAGGGTCAGCATGGGGATGAAATCAGAAATGGAAAAAGCAACCTGCAAAAATACATTATTATTTTTTATTTTTCATATTGACGAGCGGAAACTGCCAAGTCATCTTAAAGAAAACTGCCATTCGGTCCGCCTCCCTGGGTTAATTTACTGAATTACGACACAATGACTTTTTCCTGCTAGACTTCGTGGTTTGGACAGAATTGAGGCTCTGGGCGGTTTCGCTGCAGGGCTGGACTATGCCCAGATTGCCGGTAGTGCAGATTAAGGCCCTTTGCTGTCAAAGTCATCTTTCTGCGACCCTGAATTATTTGCATAATCCTACAGAGTATAACAATCACACATCTAGCAGCCATAATTGTGGTGGGGTACTAAATGAATAGACAAATGAAAAAAATATGTCAGACCAGACTGCCAAAATTGTTATGTGCACATATGCATGGAATAAATCAGAACAGAAGCATGTCTGAGGATGGTATGGTGGTGGCAATTCTACTTCTGTCCATATAGCGCAGGACTGCCCAACCCTATTCCTGGAGATCTACCATCCATTAGGTTTCCCCTCGAACTCTAACAAAGTGCACCTAATTCAACAGCTAGAGATCTCATTGAGTTGCTAATTAGTAGAATCATGTGTTCCAAATTAGGGTTCAAATGAAAGCCTATAGGACTGTAGATCTCTGGGAACAGGGCTGGGCAGCCCTCCTGTAGAGAGAAGATAATAACATTCCTATCCACAAAAGGGGAGTGTGGATGTGATAATGATGCTTGTGTCCACCAGAGGGCAGTATGGAGGCGATAATGACGTTCCAAGTCATGGATTTGGTCATGCATTTTTATATTAAAAAAGAATCTTTTGGGCTGAGTATGTCCAATTACCACCTTAATTTGGAATATCCAGTTACTTTTTGTAACCGTGTTCATGCACAATCCCCACTGCCAGTTTGGGGGAGCGTAGTTCTTCTCTGAAACACATGGTGTCACCAGCGTGCGTTTTTTCACGATGCAGCCCAAGCTCACATAGAGCGGAGTCAGAGGAAGACCTTTCATATGTGGCTTTGGCGTACAGTTCACAGCCACAGCCGACTGATTGACCAGTGGTGGTCGGTAGAAAGCAATGAAAACCAATTGCTATCACCAAGTGACTTCGTATATAGAGCTACTGGATTCGATCTGAGACTGTGGGGAGCATCCATGGACCACAGCATGGTGCCTTAACTGAATGAGCCATCCAGCCATGGTCATGCCTTTTTAATGGACTAATCAAATCTGCTAAAGTGGTCTGTGGGGAGCTGTCATTGTGGAGATATTTCTGGAGGTGAACAAATGACAGAATAACATTTTTAAGGTGATCTGTCCCTTTAATCAGCTAAGTAGCTTGCAAGCACTTCAATCCCTGAACATTGCACTTGTCTTTGTGGGTCATTCTGGAAAAGAAGGTCCGCTATCCACCATATGCACTATTATTGGCCAATACCGAAACCGCAAAGTGCATTTTAACTTGATTGAAACTTGTGGTCCAATCAGATTTGCCCTTGTTAAGAGGACATGCAGGACATGACTCAATTCAATGTGCCTGCTCGACCACTCCGCTCTGCGGCAGCAGGGCGCCTTGTAACCCCTCCCACCCGCCCAAAGGGATCACAGAGCTTCTCCACCCTAGCTCCCCAGTGGTGGAACAAACTCCCCGTCCCTCTCCGAACCTCCCCCTCACTATCCATCTTCCGCCGTGGCCTGAAGACTCATCTCTTCAGACTATACCTAGACTAACCACCACCACGCTGTATAATAAATAAAAAAAACCTTTTTCCTGTCACTTGTTACATGTTTCCCCATCCCTGCACTTCTTGGTAATTTGTATTTGTCCTAATACTGTAGCTTATTCTTCTGCCTAGTTGGCTTTGCAGATGTTAGGCCAGAACAGTGTTCATTGTTCTCGGCTAGAAATAGCTGTTCAAAATAAGTATTGTACCTTACTGAACCCGTGTTCAGCAGTTGTCTACGACCATGAAATGCACTTTTTTTGTACGTCTCTTTGGATAAAAGCGTCTGCCAAATGAATGTAATGTAATGTAATGAATGTCTATCTGAATTTTCTTTGAAAATGTATTTATATAGCACCTTTCATCCATTAAATGCAGCTTTAAATTCAGCACTAAAATCAAAACAATATACACCTGAAAATGTGATTTGTCGTTGGTTAGCCTAGTTAAATTGTCTCGGTGCTTTAGTGATGTTGAATCTTTACTCGCTGGTCTGGGAAAGGTGTTAAGTTGAACACACTTAAGTTTCTCCTAAATTATGTGATGCTCTAGATAAGGTCGCCGGTTAAATTAATGAAAGTGTTGTAATGTAGTCAGCTAACATGAGCTATCGAGTAACTTAGTATTAATTAGCCAGAGCCTCTGTTTTTTTTTTTTTTTTTAATTACCGGTATGTTGATTGATTGTATTGCGGCTCCAAGACAACAAAATAATTAAGTGAAACCCGGCTAGACGGATACGTAAACGCAGGAAAACAAACGCAGGGCAGACTCTGCTAATGTTGCTGTTCACGTAGCTGACTATTTGAGCTGTGTCATTCTCCGTTTAAAATTCATAGCACCATCAGCTGGTTTGAGATGTCAGGAGCAACACGAAGGGAGAGAGTCAACAAGATCCGCTTTTAGATCGTGTTTCTGTCAGCTTCGACCCAAAACAGAAATCCACTTCACCCCGTGATGGCACTCGGCTGAGTCTACCCATTTCCAGCAGATGTGATTCAGGGCTTGTTAAACAATATACTGTATGCGGCCAACAAAGGTGGCTGCAATGCCATTATTATTTTTATCATTGTCTTTTATCGTTGATTGAGTTAGATTCATCTGTGTTGCAAGTGTATTACTTTTTTGGGCAATAGCGAGTAACATTATTGGCGAGCAGTCTCTTGTTTAATTTGGTTCTGTTTTATTTGCAAATAGAAACCCAGAGAAAGTATTTTGGAACAGCAAAAAAATGGAGATAACTACACAAAATCAACAAACACTGTTGTGCCTTCATTTCTGCCAAAAATACGGTAGATTTGCCAGTAAGGTGCTATGATGACATCTCTGTCCACCAGAGGGCAGTATGGAAGTGGTAGTGATGCCTGCAGTCCACCAGAGAGCAGTATGGAGGTGGTAATGATGCTCCTGTCCACCAGAGGGCAGTATGGATGTGAAAATGATGCTGCAGTCCACAAGAGAGCAGCATGGCGTTGGTAATAATGCTGCAGTCCACCAGAGGGCAGTATGGAGATGGCAATGATGCTGCTGTCCACCAGAGGGCAGTATTGACGTGGTAATAATCCTGCAGTCCACCAGAGGGCAGTATGGAGGTGGTAATAATTCTGCAGTCCACCAGAGAGCAGTATGGAGTTGGTAATAATGCTGCAGTCCACCAGAGGGCAGTATGGATGTGATAATGATGCTGCAGTCCACCAGAGGGCAGTATGGAGGTGGTAGTGATGCTGTGGTCCACTAGAGAGCAGTATGGCGTAGGTAATAATGCTGCAGTCCACCAGAGAGCAGTATGGAGTTGGTAATAATGCTGCTGTCCATCAGAGGGCAGTATGGAGGTGGTAACAATGCTGCAGTCCACCAGAGGGCAGTATGGAGATGGCAATGATGCTGCAGTCCACCAGAGGGCGCTATGGAGATGGCAATGATGCTGCAGTCCACCAGAGGGCAGTATGGTGTTGGCAATAATGCTGAAGTCCACCAGAGGGCAGTATGGAGGTGGTAATGATGCTGCAGTCCACCAGAGGGCAGTATGGAAGTGGTAATGATGCTGCAGTCCACCAGAGGGCAGTATGGAGGCGGTAATGATGCTTCTGTTCACCTGCAGTCCTTGCCTGCCTCTCCACACATGGTCTCCAGCCAAGGGAATTAATCCAAAGACTGTTAAGGAGATGACTAATTGGAAATTTTAGTTTGCAAGTCAGTGGAAAACAGTGTTCACAGGTAGTAGTGAGGTGGTAGACCACTAAGGAACTTTCTGGACACTGTTGAGACCAAACAACCTCAGTATATGAATATTTGCTTAATTTTTTATGCTTAAGCACAACTGCTGATTTTTTGACTTCCTCATTAGTTAGCGCATTGCACTGAGGTGATGTGTGAGTCATTGTCAAAGCTACTATATAACATGTGGCTCTGATGATGCAGCAGGTACGACTACTTTAACTTGTTAGCATGTTTTTAAAGGAATTGAGAGGACTGAAACTGAAGCAGTTGTCTCATTATGGGTGGTGTTCTGACTCAGTATTATGTTTTTTCTGTAATATTTGATATTTCAAAGCTATTTTAAAGCAGAACCTTTGCTGGCACTTTCTCAGCTGTTTCATTCTCTGGTTCCAGTGGGGGGCGCTGGTTGCCAGTCTTATTTCTTATTTGAGAATTGTGCAGACCTGTCGGAGGCCCATGTAAGTATATATGGATTATATTAATTCCTGTTTGGTATGAGGTATTTAGATAAACACAGAGGGCGTCTGTTATAGTCATTTACGATACGGTCATGCAGACTCCACTCTTAGCTTTTTCTTCTTCCCTTCATTTCATCCATCCATCAATCTCTCTCTTTCCCTTTTTCTTTCTTCATGTCTTTCACAGTAGAGTGAATCTGCCCCAGGTCAGATCAAACAAGATATATTGTGAATATATATAACATATGTTTTATCCAAACATCGAAAATGTCCCTGTCAGAGCCCCCTGCTCCCACCCACACAGCCACTGCTTCCCTGTCCAATGGCATTATCCTCCCCCTTCACCCTGTATATGCTTCTGTCCAATAGCGTTACCCCTGACCACCCCCCTTCCCCCGTGTGCCGCTGCCCAATGGGGTTTGTTCTTGACCACCCCCCCATGCGTCTTCGTCCCAATGCTCCTGACCTCAGAGGCTCATTAAGACCCAGCTCATTAAGTCCAGACCTCAATTACCAGCACTCAGCATGAAATTAGCTGCCAATTACTCTCCTGACATGAAATATGGTGTGTTTGTGTATGTCTGTGTGTGTGTGTGTGTGTGTGTGTGCATGTGCCTGAATTTTCATCAAGGCTATATGTATATTGGTGTGTTTCTGTCATGTGTATACATCTCATATAGAGTCTGTTGTAATATGTAATATATATATATATATATATAGTGTGTAAAGGTGTAAAATATAGTGTAGTTGTTGGTGTGTTAATGTGTACAATTTATTTTTGTGTCTGTATATAGTATAGTGTTTGGTCTATTGATGTGTATAGTGTATATTGTGTGTATAGTGTAGTACAGTGTTTGTCATGTTGATGTGTATAATGTATATTGTGTGTATATTATAGTGTGTATAGTGTAGTACAGTGTTTGCTGTGCTGATGTGTATAGTGTATATTGTGTGTATATTATAGTGTGTATAGTGTAGTACAGTGTTTGCTGTGCTGATGTGTATAGTGTATATTGTGTGTATAGTGTAGTGCAGTGTTTGCCATGTTGATGTGTATAGTGTATATTGTGTGTATAGTGTAGTACAGTGTTTGCTGTGCTGATGTGTATAGTGTATATTGTGTGTATATTATAGTGTGTATAGTGTAGTACAGTGTTTGCTGTGCTGATGTGTATAGTGTATATTGTGTGTATAGTGTAGTGCAGTGTTTGCCATGTTGATGTGTATAGTGTATATTGTGTGTATAGTGTAGTACAGTGTTTGCTGTGCTGATGTGTATCGTGTATATTGTGTGTATAGTGTAGTGCAGTGTTTGCCATGTTGATGTGTATAATGTATATTGTGTGTATATTGTAGTGTGTGTAGTGTAGTACAGTGTTTGCTGTGTTGATGTGATCAGACCTGATGGCTCATGTGGCTGATTTGTGATGCATTCTGAAGTTCACAATGAGCCTCCGGTGAACAGACCAGAGAGGGATGAATCATCATGAAGAGAGAGAGAGGGGGAGAAAAGTTAGAATGAGAGAAAAGGAGAAATGGGGGAGGGAGAGGGAGAGAGACACAGAGGAAGAGATGGGGTTAAAGAGAGAGAGGGAATTGAAAAGGAAAGAATGAGACAAGAGGGAGAGTATACAGAGAGGGAAAGGAAAAGATGAACAACAATAAAAGAGAAGGGAAAGAGAGGTAGAGAAGAAGAGGGGAGGGGATTACAGTGGTCATGTGACTCAGGAGAGGACATGGGTGTGCTGCTCCAGGTAGGCACCGCATGCATCTTAAAGTAGAGTAAGAATGGCCCCTTCACCCATTACAGGTCATTATTATACTTTATTTACTCTGTTCAACCTACTGCCCTTTACTGACATTGTAATGTGTGTGTGTGTGTGTTTCTGTGTATGGAGAGAGGAAAGAGCTTGCATGCTTCACAATTTGTGTATGTGTGTTTATATGCATGTATGAGAGAGTCAGTATCTGTGTGTGTGTGTGTGTGTGTGTCAGTGTGTGCATCTTGGAGAGAGAGAGGCCATATGAGTTGTGTGTGAGAGAGAGGGCATGAGCCTTGTGTGTGTGTGTGTGCGTGTGAGAGAAAGGGCACGTGTGTGTGTTATTTATAGCAACACAGCCCCACATCCTTGCCTGTTTAATGGAGTGTACAGGACTGTGTGTCTGTGTGTGTGTGTGTGTGTGGGTGTGCGTGTGTGTGTGTGCGCAAGCGAGAGCTTGTGTGTTTGGATTAGTGTCTCTGGCTCTCGCTCAGGGGAAGGTAATATGCCTGTCCCAATGAGTCTCTCTCCATCTCTGCTTCATCTGTTCGGATGGGCGGGTTAAAAACTGTATGAGAGAGAGAGAGGAGAGAAACAGAGAGAGGCAGCGAGAAGAGAGGAAGGACAGCGACGAGGGGGGAGGGAAGGAGGGAGAGGTAGAGAGGGAGATACGAGACAGACTGAGAGAGGGAGGAGAGCGAGGGGGGAGGGAAGATGGAAGAGAGAGGGACGGAGGGACGAGAGAGAAATAGAGGGAGGAGAGAGAAAGAGAGAGGGAGGAGAGAGTGTGTGAGCAAATGAATGAGCAATCTTGCACTTTCTGCATTGAGCGCCTGCATCTCCGATAAATTCCTGCTTTCCTGTGTCTCTGTCTCTCCGTCTCTCCATCTCACCCTGGGCTTTCCGTGTCCTCTCCTCCCTTTCATCTCACTCGTTTCTCTCTCTCTCACTCTCTCTCTTTCTCGCTTGTCCTCTGTCTCTCTCCATCCTCTCCCAAAATATACCCGGGTGCACCTTAACCCTTCCCCATTTGCGCACGCACACAGGCACACACACTCACGCACACACATGCGTGTGCACACACACAGAGACACTGATGGACAGGAGCAATGGGAAACTGTATAAAGTCTCCGCTCAGAAACCTCTCCAAGAAGGTAAGAGAGACCGCGCTGTCTGCCGGACCGGAACCGGTCGGCTCGGACCACCTGTGCGTTTGCTGCTTTGTGGGCGCTGTACTGACTGCGGTGCGCTTGACTGGACCCGGTCAGCGCTGACCGCCTACGTTTTGACTGTAATGTATTGCAGACTGTATTGCTTTCTGACTGCTGTGACCTCCGTGCGCCCAACTGGACCTGTTTGCCTGCAGGGCAACCGTACGGTTCTGGGTGTTGACACGGAGCGGTGCTACGTGACTAGCGGGTACTCTGGACTGGACTGTGTGTCAGCATAGATCAGCACACTAAACCCGGCTGCTCAGTTCTGCTGTGCTACCTCAGACCGCTGCCTATTTTATAACACACACACACACACACATACACACACATACACACACACACACACACACACGCACACACACACAAACACACACAAACACAGGCGCACATGCCCGCACAGACGCAAGGCACTGTTCCTGACCTATAAACACACAGCACTGGAACACACCTAAAGTCTAACACAGGTTACTGTACTGTCAGGCAGGTGTTGCAGTCTAATGTACAGCGCTACACTGGGTCACATGCTGGTGTGCTTGTACTATACTTCCTACTGTAAGCCACAATACTGTAGCCAGAGGGGTGTGTTTCTACTGGCCCGCCAGTTTCCAGTGGTCAATCAGAACTTAGCAGTTAGAAATGGCCAGTGTGATGTTTGCAGCATACCGTGGTACATGTGTGTGGAGTGCAGTGTGCAGTTGTCAGAGTGCACTGTGTAATGGTCAATGTGCAGTAGTCTGTGTGCAGTGTGCAGTGGTCTAAGTGCAATGTGTTGTGGTCTTATTGCAGTGTACAGTGGTCTCTGTGCAGTAGTCTAAATCCAGTGTGACAGTGTCTGTCTGCAGTGGTCTCAGCGCATTGCGCAGTGGTCTGTGTGCAGTAGTCTGTGTGCAGCGTGCAGTGGTCTCAGCGCAGTGTGCCGTGGTCTTATTGCAATGTGCTGTGGTCTTAGTGCAGTGTACAGTGGTCTCAGTGCAGTGTGCAGTTGTCTAAATGCAGTGTGCAGTGATCTGTGTGCAGTATGCAGTGGTCTGAATGCAGTGTGCAGTGGTCTTAGTGCAGTGTGCAGTTTTCTGAGAGCAGTGTGCAGTGGTTTAAATGCAGTGTGCAGTGGTCTGTGTGCAGTGTGCAATGGTCTGAATGCAGTGTGCAGTGGTCTTAGTGCAGTGTGTTGTGGTCTTAGTGCAGTGCGCAAAAGTCTCAGTTCAGTGTGCAGTTGTCTAAATGCAGTGTGCAGTTGTCTGTGTGCAGTGGCCTCAGTGCAGTGTGCAGTTGTCTAAATGCAATGTGCAGTTGTCTGTGTGCAGTGTGCTGTGGTCAGTGTGCAGTTGTCTGAATGCAGTGTTAAGTTGTCTGAATGCAGTGTGCAGTGGTCTTAGTGCAGTGTGCAGTTTTCTGAGAGCAGTGTGCAGTGGTCTAAATGCAGTGTGCAGTGGTCTGTGTGCAGTGGTCTGAATGCAGTGTGCAGTGGTCTTAGTGCAGTGTGTTGTGGTCTTAGTGCAGTGCGCAAAAGTCTCAGTTCAGTGTGCAGTTGTCTAAATGCAGTGTGCAGTTGTCTGTGTGCAGTGGCCTCAGTGCAGTGTGCAGTTGTCTAAATGCAATGTGCAGTTGTCTGTGTGCAGTGTGCTGTGGTCAGTGTGCAGTTGTCTGAATGCAGTGTTAAGTTGTCTAAATGCAGTGTGCAGTTGTCTGTGTGCAGTATGCAGTGGTCTTAGTGCAGTGTGCAGTTGTCTCTGTGCAGTGTGCAGTGGTCTGTGGTCAGTGTGCAGTGGTCTCAGTGCAGTGTGCAGTTGTCTGTGTGCAGTATGCAGTGGTCTTAGTGCAGTGTGCAGTGGTCTCAGTGCAGTGTGCAGTTGTCTGTGTGCAGTATGCAGTGGTCTTAGTGCAGTGTGCAGTGGTCTTAGTGCAGTATGCAGTGGTCTCAGTGCAGTATGTTGTAGGGCTGTTCCAGAATTCAGTACTACCGGTTGTCGTGGTAATGAATTGTCACTGGGGTGATGACAGAATTACCAGGGTAATATGGTGATTATTTGTTTTCCCTCATTATGCTGATTGAAGTGAGGGCACAATGCCCACATGCACTGGCCAGATGCATTAGAGGATGAACCGAGTGGGCTGCACACAAACCTACTGTACACTCCCTCCTCACACGTCTCTTTAAAGCTGAACTGCTGGTAGTCATCGCAGGGCCACACAGTGCACCAGAGCGAATGGGGAGAGAGTCCTGGGTTTAGGACTGGAAAGTTATTTAATCACTAAAAGTATTGAATGAATGTTTTGGTGGGAACAATTTCTTATGGTGCATGCAACCTCAGACTGCTGTACTCAATAATTACCATCATTATACCGTGTGAAAATTAATACTTAAGTTTATAATTGTACATAAATGCGATACAAATATTGTTTTTGTCTGTATATTCTCTGGAGGCAACGTCACTGTACGCGGCGCTTTGTAGGTTCAAGTGCATTTTCACAAACTCACAAAAGCTCCTTTACCAGCCTTTATGAAGCCGTTTGTGTAAGTATCTGAAATATCCTTCATCTCACACAGCACTATCTGGCCCAATCAAAATCATGCATTACAATTTAAATAGCATCAATGAAAATAAAACCCACCAAAAAGCAAACTATCTGTTTAAGGGTCCACTGTGTTAAGGATTAAGTATGTTAAGGGTTAATTATGCCAAGAGTCCTCTGCTTTAAAGATTTAGTGTTTTAAGGATTTTGATAATTAAGGTTTCAGTGTTTTAGGGGTTAAGTGTATTTAGGGTTCAGTGTGTTAAGGATTCACCACGTTAAACGCTCAGTGTGTTAAAGATTCAGCATGTTAAGGGTTCACTGTGTTCAGTGTTCAGTCTTTTATGAGGTTGGAGCATTAAGAGTTCAATGTTTTAAGGGTTCAGAGCTTTAATGGTTCTGTGTGTTAAGGGTTTGGCATGTTAAGGGTTTCTGTGTGTTATGTGTTCAGTGTGTTAAGGGTTTGGCTTGTTGAGGGTTCTGTGCATAAGAGCTCTGTTGCTGTGGGGTTCAGAGCTCATAACCAGATGGCGGCTTAAAGAGCTTAAAGAGACTGGGGTGCAGAAGCTGTGTCTGAGCCAGAGGGACAAGCCCTGACAGAATACTTCTGTGTGTCTGACTCCGCCCACAACACCCACTCCTGTGTGTTCCTGCACCTCTGACTCCACCCACTGTGGGACAGCACCTGCTAACACCCACTCCTGTATGTCCCTTTATTTCTGGAATGCAGCCAGGGTGCTGTCTGGATGTTTAGCTTTCCTGCGCTAAAGGTCTTAAGGTTGTTTTTGCTTCTCAGGTTACCTGTGAAAAATACGGCATAATACAAAGGTCAGCTCAATGTCAACAGCATGGACATTCTGAGTTAAAGCCAATAATTCAGTCAACGAAGTGACTGAAAATGTGTGTCTAAGTGATCATGTCACTCTGACCAAATGAGCCTCATCTCATCTTCCTTTCCTGGTGGGAGGAGCTTTGGTAAACACTTACAGACTCTCAGAGAAAAACTACATCTGTGTGCCGGTCAGTCAACCCGTCTGATTGGTTGGAAAGTCATTCATTAAACACGGCACTCAGTGCGTATGTGGTCATCAGTCTCAAAGAGCTCCAGGCTCTGCTGGTTCTCAGTGTTACTCCGGACTTCAGATCAATTAAATGAGTCGATTAAAGCAGTTGGTTACACAGGTAACTCCCCGCGCCTGGTTTCTTGGTTGTAAACTCCTTGCAGATTTTAGGGTGTAAGTAGCAGGTAACCCCTACAGGTGGGGGTTATCCTGTTGAGGGCACGTGCCATTTTCACGCCGTGCCAGAAACTGACATGCAGGGACATGTGACGCTGCCCTAGGGGAAAAGAGCACAGGTGATGCTGCACAGAGCGAACAGAGCACAGGGCCACTCTGTGTTTCAGACGGCCGTTTCCATGGGTTGTGTGACTGCCACGGAGAGGCTGTGTTCAGGAGCCGGGGCAGAGCTGGCACCGTCAGCGTGGCACCAGCAGATGGAGAGCCAAGGTCACTCAGGGGGGGCACAGGAAGAGGGGGCACCGGAACAGGCGAGGAGAGGGGGGCCCCGGGGGCTGAGGTGGTGACACTGCTCCCACGGCCAAACCTGCTATTGTGTGTGTCTGTGCACGTGTGTGTGTGCACGCGTGCGAGCGAGTATGTGTGTGTGCGTGTGCGCACGTGCAGTGCATTTGTGTGTGTGCGCGTGCGGTGTGTGTATGTATTCGCATGTATGTGTGTGTGTGTCTGTGACTATGCATGCACGTGTGTGTGCATATCTCCTCATGGTCTCTTGAACTGATGAGCTCCTGGGTGACTGCATGGCTTTATCCGAGGATGTACTTATTTATTCATGTATTTAGTAGATGCTCAGGGGCAGCCACAACACTGTACAGCACACAGTGTAAGTCACACAAACAGGAAGAACTAGGGCATTATGGGTTCAGAACAGCAAGGGGAGATATCTCAGCACCTGAATTCCAGTCATCCCTCAGTAGAGCCTTCTGCGATGACACGTGTTAGACAATTATGACATCACACCTCCCCGGGCATGAACAGCCACTTGACAATAATGTCCCCCACACTGTCAAACACTACATTCGGTGTGATCGTTAGAACCGCAGACATGTGGCAGTGGTATATTTTTATGGTGCTGTATTGCTTTTTTAAAATATGCGGGAAGTAGTCTACACACACATAAAAAGTACAGTTATATCGCCTGCGGGTAAAATGATAAGTAGGCTTTTGATAATAATGAAATGGTTTGCAGCAGGGGTAATACAAATTGGAATAGATTAACTGAAAATAAATGAAAATGTAAGGTTTAAACTGTGTGATTAAATTTAATGATGGTCATTTTTTTAAAAGTATCCTTTGCCCTTTTTTTTATTTTTATTTTTTTAATGATGCTCGGTGAAAATCTGTCCATGTGATGAGGCACAATCATTATGCATTGACAGAGTTGGTTGGTTTTCTGCCAGTAACTGAAAAGCCTTTCCTGTCTCATTTCATAATTTTTTAAAAACCTTGCTTGCCTGAGCCCTGCCACAGGTAAGCAAACGGTGAAGACGCAATATTAAAACAGTACAAATAGTGAGTTATGACACAATATTAAAGAATGACCGGTCATTTTCATTTTTACAATATCATCAACATCGCCGATGAAAATACCGAACCCGAAAATGTTTCTGTCCGACTCTGACATTTCTGTTCCACTTTCTGACATTTTCCTGACATTTTGACATTTAGCATCCAACCAGGAAACCCATTCACTTCATTTGAGCACTGAAGTCATTAAATAAAGCTCAGAAAGATGGGTTTTTAATTTTCAGAAAATGCTAAATGCTATTATCACAAAAAAACATGGCCAGTGTAATTTAAAAAACTTCAAAATGGAGCAAATTGGTTTTTTTCAGTGGTTATTTTCAGTATTTCAGTGCTGCACCAGACGACTTCCCACATACTGAAAAAAGTAATCGTTGTCACTCTATAAAATTTAAATTTTTAAAATTGTTTCAGTAAAAATGACAAAGGCCAGGTTCTTGGTAATGGTGGATTATGGCCGGGCAGTATGTCTCTTTGACTTCTAATACTTCTTTGGACAACAATGGAGTTTCAGTGTATCCGCGTTGGTCAGAAGGATGATAATTGTTTGGTTTTTGCTTCTCTGATAACTCCCCCGTTGGCTTTGCTCTGCTGTTTTTCTGTGCAAATCATCTGTAATGGACGAGTTTGGAAGAACAGTTCTATTAAAATTCTGGCATCAAGTCTACAGGGAGTTTTGTCTACTGAGGTGTGTAGACTTGCTCCGTGTTAAAGACACTAACAGCCTCCAGAAATGTGTTTGTGGCTTGGAGGTTTCCTTTGGAGTGCGTCAGGGCTGTAATGTGCTGCCAGCTTCTCTCCGAGTTTTGACACATTTACGGTTTCGACTGCGCTCAGACCTCGTTCTGCACGGTTCAGCAGGGCGTTTTATCGCTGGGTCTGAACCCCGCTTCGTTACTGCGTTCATTAAAAGTGCCGCGAGGCGCAAACTTGCTGCTCGAGCGCTGCTTTAAAACCCGTGCGATAAATCTTCCTCTGAAGCTGCTCGCTTCAGCCCGAGCTGTTTTACGGACGCCGTTTCCCCGCCGTCGGCTGCGCGCTTATCGAGAAATATGTGTGATCTGGGGCCACCCTGTTTTTCTAGTGAAATGTTTGCGCTCTGAAACGCATCAGTCAGATTGCGGATCGGCTGCTTAGAGCACTCCAGTGTCCTGCCGACGCATAAGTCTCAATTGTTATCCTCTGTAGAAAAAAAGACTTTTGATGATCTCTTTGTGATTTTAAACACGGACCCCTTGTTGTCTTGTGTTGCCTGATAAATTGCGGACAGTGCAGAGCGTATCGAATCCATCTGTGTGCGGTTTACCAGCCATTTAAACGGTCCCTCAAAGACGTCATTTCTTTCTTCCACTCTCCTTCCATGCGTACCGTCCTTCCCCTCCATGTGCTAGGAATGCAAACTGCTTTCATGAGGGTCACACTTAACCACTGATTGTATGATTGGTCAGATGATTGGGCCAATCCAGTGCCTATGGGGCCCCCTTGAGGATATTGATTGCAATACAAGTTTTAATCCCTGTGCGTCATATGGTTTAGAAACAGTGGTTGCCGTAATCATACCCTGTACTCATTTCCTAACAATAATACATTAAACTTGTACCAACTGTAACTATAGTTATGAATATAAGAATGTGTGTCTAATGGGTCACTAATAGTAACATCCAAGCTCAGACCTCAGAACTGATGTCTGTTCTTTTTATGCCTTTTACATGTCAGGCTTTGGCAGCAAGAACAACAATAACAAACACAGGAAACAAGAAACAGGAAATTGGGGAAGGGGGGGTGCAAAACAGGAACCAATTGATCGATCAATCGACCAACCAGTCAACCTTGCAAAGTAGTGGACCAGAAAACTATGAGCAAACTGCCTTAAAGAGCAATGGAGAAAAAAAACCTGAGATGTGGAGTATCAACAAATTCAAATATTTGTTCAAAACAAATGGGAAAACTTCAGTGTTATACCACACAACACTCAATCCTGCTTCTTACAAAATGTCTTTCCTTTCCTTCTCTGTAACCTGGGGTCTTTAATCGTGTTGGTTTCACTCAAACATCACAGCCTGTGACACCAAAACAATTTGCCATTTTAAGGTGGAATTGACAATTCTAGGAAAAACAGAACTGATTGAAATCTGAAAGTTTTGAGACTGAATCATTGAAATAAAGCTGTGACATGTATGCATGTGTGTTTCAGTGCAAATGTGGGTGTGTAGATATGTGCATGTGTGTGTTTTTATGTGTGTGTGTTCCAATGTGCGGCAGTGCATGCGTGTGTTATTGATGGACTGATCGTTACATTCTGGAGCATGTGTGCAAGTGTGTTACCTGTAAGGGGTATCGAGCCCTCAACATCCTCTCAACACAAGAAAGAACAGGGGAGAGAGAGAGAGGGGGCTGAAAGAGAGATATGAACAGAATAGAAATAAGGAAAAACGGGATGGAGAGAGAGAGAGAAGAAAATTGTATCAGTTTTCTTACCTTTGCTTTTACATTTTTTTTTACTATTGTTGCATTTTGTATGCCGTTTGATAATATAGCCCTGGTTGTCTTACCAATGCATTACCATTAAACTGAACTGACAGAGGGAGGGGAAGGGATAGAGGGAGAGAGAGAGAGATTGCAAGTGGGAGAGAATGATAGAGAAACAGGGAGAGTGAGAGAGAGAGAGAGAGAGAGAGAGAAAGGGAGGGAGTGATAGAGAAACATGGATAGAGGAATAACTAAAACAGATTAAGAGGCTATATTTGTGCATATGTACATCCTGCCCTGCAATACTCAACTCATTACCCACAATTCCTGCAGTAAAGTGGACGGCACGGAGGGGGTCCACCTGTCTGTCAGTGGGCTGTCAGTCAATCGGCTGACTGACTCTAACAGACAGACAGACAGACCTCAGCAAGGAAACGTGTGACTCTGTGGATGTGCTCGCCCTCGTCTGCCACAGCGACAGGGGCTATTTTCGGCAGTTTCTGATGAAGAGCGTCGCTCTTTTTTTTTTTAAATCAACCTGGAGTTTCCTCCCTGATTGGAGTGTAATTGAGCTGAGGGCGCTCGGGCCATGGGGCTAATTGGTCATTATGGTGACACGGCTGGGTGCTCCAGCCCGAGCCTGCTGCTCCCACAGCGCCTAACCTGAGCTGACAAACGCGGTCCCCTGGGCCTCTCTGTCTGCCCCCCCCCCCCCCCCCGCCTCTCCACCCCCCTCTCTTCCTACCTCTCTCTAATTGTCCTGGAAAAGGCAAAGGTTGCCGTAGCAATAATTTGGCACCGTAACAATATTTAGCAAATTTACTGCCAGATATTTGGATTTATACCTAGCTTTCAGTGGAAACCTAGAATGCCGCTCACTGTTCATATGGCGAATAACATATGCAGTGTGGAGGAGCATGGAGGGCAGATTTAAACATGACGTAGAAAAATGCTAAATGGATAGTACTTAGATCATGCCATAATAAAATGTGAAATTGAAAATAGAAACTGAAATGGAAATTCTTTTTTTCTTTTATATTTTCAAATTGTATGTAAATGAGGGGGTGTGGCTCACTCATCAATCAAAGCAAGCAAAGAGGGTCTTATCCCAGGTGCAGTGGCATTTTGTGAACACCAGGGGGAGTGGAGTGCATGAGGTGGAATGGAGGAATGGGTAACTTGACATTCCCCCATTGATGGTTTATGTTTGTCAGGGTGGGGTGTAGGGTATGTGTGTGTTGGGGGGGGGTTATAGGATTGAGCAGGGGGTCAAACATGCTGAACTCTCTGTGCTTCCGAATGAATGGAGGCATGCTAGGATGTGTCAAGCTGACTGACGGACTTACGGACCGAGACTGACAAGGTGACGCAGCAGCTGTTGTCTGTCGCTCCAGTTTTCTGCCTGACCAACGGCATACTGACACACGTGTTCCCCTAATTCTGCCTCCCAGCAGCCACGCCCCTGCCCCTTGCCCCCTGCCCCGCCCCCTCCTCCCCCCCCCCCCCCATATGGTACGCAGACTGTTATTTATTGTGTGTGTCTCTGGGTGGCGCTGCAGGACCAGAAGAGGAGCTACAGAGCGGTGCAGTCCTGCGAGGAGGGGGGGGCAGGCGGGCCCTATCAGGAGCCCCTAGTGGCACTGGCCCAGAACTGCGCCCTCATGCACAACGTGCTGGGGCCCGCCTGCATCTTCCTGCGCAAGGGATTCGCAGAGAGCCGGCAGGCTGTACGTAAGTCAGCACACACACATACTGTACACACAATACACTATACACACACATACTGTACACACAATACACTATACACACACATACTGTACACACAATACACTATACACACACGTACTGTACACACAATACACTGATATACACACATACTGTACACACAATGCACTATGCACACACATACTGTACACACAATACGCTATACACACCTACTGTACACACAATACACTATACACACATATACTGTACACACAATATGCTATACACACATACTGCACACACAATATGCTATACACACACATACTGTGCACTGGTATATACTACACACACACACACATACTGTACACACAATACACTATACACACATACTGTGCACTGGTATATGCTACACACAGACACATGCTGTACACACAATACACTATACACACACATACTGTGCACTGGTATATGCTACACACAGACACATGTTGTACACACAATACACTATACACACACATACTGTACACACAATACGCTATACACACCTACTGTACACACAATACACTATACACACACATACTGTACACACAATACGCTATACACACATACTGTACACACAATGCGCTATGCACACACATACTGTACACACAATACGCTATACACACATACTGTACACACAATACACTATACACACATACTGTACACACGATATGCTATACACACATACTGCACACACAATATGCTATACACACACATACTGTGCACTGGTATATACTACACACACACACACACATACTGTACACACAATACACTATACACACATACTGTGCACTGGTATATGCTACACACAGACACATGCTGTACACACAATACACTATACACACACATACTGTGCACTGGTATATGCTACACACAGACACATGCTGTACACACAATACACTATACACACACATACTGTACACTGGTATATACTACACACAATACACTATACACACATACTGTACACTGGAATATACTACATACACACTATACACACACATACTGTACACTGGTATATACTACACACAATACACTATACATACATACTGTACACTGGTATGTACTACACACAATACACTATACACACACATACTGTACACTGGTATATACTACACACAATACACTATACATACATACTGTACACTGGTATGTACTACACACAATACACTATACACACACATACTGTACACTGGTATATACTACACACAATACACTATACATACATACTGTACACTGGTATGTACTACACACAATACACTATACACACACATACTGTACACTGGTATACACACACATAGAACACACAATACACAGACATACTGTACACTCAACATGGTATATATTACACACAGACACACTATATACACATACTGTGCACTCAACATGGTATATACTAAACACAGACACACACTATACATATAATACACTATACACATACACTAAACATGGTATATACTACACACAGACACACACTGTACACACAGTACACTATACACACTCATACTATACAATAAACATGGTGTATACTAAACACAGACATGCAGTATACACACAATGCACCATACACACACTGGTGGTGTGCAGAAATGTCATAATCTGTTTCTGTCATTTTGTTCAGCCAACAAAATGATCTAATAGAAAACTAGCTATGATACACAATAAAGTGTCCTATGTTAATTCAACTCTAACAGAGTCCAACATCGAGCATTTGTGCTCTGAAAGAGTTGATTTGACACTGACCATTTTACTGTGTAGAGCCGGTCTTTGTGAACTAGTTAGCAGCCTTAAGAAAAGGGTCATTAACTGGCTACTTCTTGCTAATTTGCTAAGCAGTGAGCTAGCAAAAAAACAAGTATTTTGTGTAAAAGAGCATACCTGCATTTCTGTTTTCCAAGTTTCTCATTCTCTTCACAGGTCTACCTTGTATGTGTGTATGTGTGTGTGTGTGTGTATGTTTGTGTGTGGTTAGCAACCCTCTCTCTCATTCCCACCCTCTCTTGGCAGTGAAAGGCAGACGGCAAATAGAAAACCACAAGTATAAACTACACACAGTCATATGCACACTAAACACACAACACACACTTTACGCTATACTGTACACATTATAGAGAGCCGGTATGCAGTATGTAAGTCTGCACACAACCACTTTACGCACTTTAAATTATACACATACACTGTATGTCTCTCATCTTGTCAGTTTAGTAGCTCTGGTCAGTAGTTGTGTTCAGTTGCTGTAGTCTGTGGCTGTTGTCACCAGCTCTGTTCTCTTGTTGAGGTCAGTAGCTGTGGTCAGTGCTTGGGTTCAGTGGCTTTGGTCAGTGTTTGTGGTCTGTGGCTTTGGTCAGTGTTTGTGGTCAAAGACAAAACTGGAAACAATATTACTCATTTTTAACACTTCATTAAGACAAGAGGCTCTCATTGTAGTCAAATTCAAACTGAGTAGCTATTCAGCCACCTGGATCTCTGTGTCTGTTCCTGTGAGTAACAGCCTGTACTCACATCTGCAGTGTTAACAGTGTCCTATGCGCAGCTGTATCTGCAGTGTTAGCAGTGTCCTATGCGCAGCTGTATCTGCAGTGTTACCAGTGTTGTACGCGCAGCTGTATCTGCAGAATTAACAGTGTTGTATGCGCAGCTGTATCTGTAGTGTTAACGATGTAGTATGCACATCTGAGTATATATTTGTAATAAGCATATGGTGTTATTAATTGGGGGGTAAATATATAATAACCTGGGGTCCATGTGTGATTAATTGAAAATCATATATTAATTAAAGCAGCAATTTTGCTCACTTCCTGTCACCTGAACACTGACTTTAAATCAAGACAAAAAATGTTTTTTTAAAAGTGACTCTCCAGGAGAATAGACAATCTTACCTAGACAGTTTTACAGTAATGTGTCTTATGGCTGTGTTACAGTAATGACACACAGTGTGAATATAGAGCATGTGCGTTGCGGTAATGACACACAGTGTGAATATAGAGCATGTGCGTTGCGGTAATGACACACAGAGTGAATATAGAGCATGTGCGTTGCGGTAATGACACACAGAGTGAATATAGAGCATGTGCGTTGCGGTAATGACACACAGAGTGAATATAGAGCATGTGCGTTGCAGTAATGACACACAGAGTGAATATAGAGCATGTGCGTTGCGGTAATGACACACAGAGTGAATATAGAGCATGTGCGTTGCGGTAATGACCGTCTCAACCTTGGGAAACTGGCTGTCCTCATCTTCCGTAGTTGCTCCTTCCAGTCACAATGCTGGTCCGTACTGCCCCAGTACAGACAGCAGAACTGTTATCCATCTACAGACACACACTGAAGACCCACCTTTTTATACTGAATCTTGGTTCCCTTACAATCCCCGCACCTTAGCTTTCATACCTGTAGTTCTAGTTAATGGTAATGTATTGCCCTCTTGTCTAAGATAATGCTATTTTATTATGATTTGAGGTTTTTCTTCTTTTCGCTTTGTCTGAATGTGATCTGTGTGTATCCAGGATTTGTACTTTAACTGTTGTTAAGCACAGTTAATTTTCACTATTGCAAATAAAATACGGTGTTATTTCTGTGCAGTGAAATGGTACGTATTTAGGGGACTTCACTATGCTCTGTATTTTTCACAGGACAGAGAGCTGAGACCAGAGGAGATGGATGGTGAGTTCTTATGTATGTGTGTGTGTGTGTGTGCACGCGTGTGTGTGTGTGTGTGTGCGTGTGTGTGTGTGCAGTAGAATGTTCAGCATTCAATTTGGATGTGTATGAACTCTGTTGACTTGAACTGAATATTTAACTGTCTGTGATGTGAAGCTTTGTGTCACCAGAGACCTTTGCTCTGGACTTTCTTCTCTTTCTTATCATCATCATCATCATCATCAGTGTTTAGGTTATAAATGTCTTTCAACCTGAATTATTCATTTTAGCAAAAAATCATCTCTTCCTCCATTCTTCTCTGTCCCTCTCCCCGTCTCCCCCTCCCTGTGGACAGAACTGCGGGAGGCCTTTAAAGAGTTCGATAAGGATAAGGACGGTTTCATTGGTTGTAAGGACCTGGGGAACTGCATGAGGACCATGGGGTACATGCCCACAGAGATGGAGCTGATCGAGCTGAGTCAGCAGATCAACATGAACTGTGAGTGTGTGCGTGTGTGTGTGTGTGCGCGTGCATGTGTGTGTGTGTGTGTGTGTGTCTGTGTTTGTGTGTGCGCACGTGTGTGTGTGCGCGTGCGTGTGTGTATGTGTGTGTGCATGTGTGCTTGTGTGTGCGTACGTGTGTGTGTGTGTGTGTGTGCACGTGCGTGTGTGTATGTGTGTGTATGTGTGTGTGCATGTGTGCGTGTGTGTACGTACGTGTGTGTGTGTGTGTGTAGCTGTAGGTGTGCATGCGGATAAATTAACTAACTTGCGCACAGCTGAGCTTCCTAATGTGCGTGTCTCTGCAGTGGGGGGCCATGTGGATTTCGAGGATTTCGTGGAGCTGATGGGCCCCAAACTGCTGGCTGAGACCGCAGACATGATCGGGGTGAAGGAGCTTCGGGACGCCTTCAAAGAGGTTAGGAGTTAGTGTTGTGTGACGGTAATGACACACTGTGTGAGCGTGGAGACTACGTGCTACAGTAATGACAGCCTCACTCTCAGGGAGACTGGCTATCCTCTCCATTCACTGTCGCTCCACCCAGTCACAGTTCCTGTCTGTACTGCCCCCTATGGGTGGAACGGCAGAACTTCCATTGGTTGGATGGACACCAGAACTGCTGTCCACCTTCAGATGCAAACTGAGGGCCAGAGGTGGAAAATCCAGGTTCAGGAAGTAAATCTCCTCCCCAGTATTTTGTTTCAATCACCTGAATTTACTAATTAGGACAATTCTTCAGCCAGGAGGTAGACCTAATTAGTGAAATAAAGCAGCTGGCTGAGTTCATGGGTGGATGAAACACACGGCAGGACTTTTACTTTCTGCCCTCTGGACCTTCCACTTCTGCTGTGTACCCACCTCCTCAGACTGCGTCTTGGCTCCTTGGTTTCACGCACATCCTCTCTGGCCGGGGAATGATGTTAGCTAGGCCTGGCACTATTGCTCATGTAAATCAGGAGAACGCAATTACCTTCTCCAGCGCTGCAAATAGCCTAGCACAGGAGCTTCCGCTAAACGAATGTGACGTAACGCAATTAAAACGCAATCATTAACGTTGCCATCGCGGCGCGACTGTTCCGTGATGAAAGTGGGTGAGACGGAGGGCTCGTCCCGCGGAGGCTGATTCGGAGTGACGGGGGCAGGGAGGGGCGACGCTCCTCTGCTTCGCCTCGTTCTCCGCTCCCCTCTCTTCCTCGCGCTCGCGTCCGTCTGATGTGGTTCCTGAGCCTCGGAGGAGCTCATAAATGATGCACGGGCGTATTTGTATGGCCTGCAGGTCTTTGCTGTTGTTTTGTGCCTGACTGACAGGCCTGGGGGGGGGGCCAGGGGAAAGGCTGGGGATCGCTCTTTTACCTTCAAAGATTCAGCAAATCTCTCAGACCTCACACCTGTTCCCTCTCCGCCTCCTCCCCCCCTACTCCGTCCCCCCTCTCTCTCTCTCTCAGTTTGACACAAACGGAGATGGAGAGATCAGCACAGCAGAGCTCAGAGAAGCCATGAAGAAGTTATTAGGACAGCAGGTGAGGCTTTGCGTACGTGAGTCTGTGTGTGTGTGTGTGTGTGTGTGCGTCTGTGTGTGTACATGTGTGTGTGTATGCGCATCTGTGTGTGTATGTGTGTGTGTGTTTGTGTGTGTGTTTGTGTGTTTTAGCCCTTCAAGATGAAAGCGCTCTGTGTGTCTGTGTGTCCTGCTGCAGGTGGGACACAGAGACCTTGAGGACATTCTGAGGGACATTGACCTGAATGGCGATGGACATGTAGACTTTGAAGGTGAGTCTCAGAACATCTCAGTGCAGCAGTACTGATCTAGTATCAGTTTCTCCTGATCACACCCTAATCATATCCATTACCAGCCCAAGGCAAAACTAGATCCTGGATCAGCACTGCAGCTCTGGGATGCTTTGTGGATATGCTTCCTGGTCTCCCTGAGTTTGGGACCTTAAATCTCCTTGTTTTTCTCTGTTTCAGAGTTTGTGCGGATGATGTCACGCTGACGGAGGAGAAAAGGGTCTGTGATGTGCTTCAGGACTTTGATTGACTGGAGATTCTGGCCCCTCCCCTTTCATGGCAACAGGGGGACGCTGCCTGAGAGGGAGAGAGGGTGCCGTGCACTGAGCCTGCTTTCTTGAGCTATGCTATAAATTAACCTCTGACCTCTAACCTCTGAACCGTGGAGAAATCCGACGCCACAGCCGCCATCTCGTCCGTCCCCCAGGCAGGGAGGGGGCGTCGGGTGGAATAGCAATGCAGCCCATGAGCGCAGGATTCAAACCTGCAACCCCACTGACCCCCGACTCCAGTTCCCACTGGACTCTATCATATGCTGCTCTTGTTTCACTCTGTATCCATGACAACTGCACAGCCAGACTCCACCCACAGAGACAGTGTGGGCACTTTGCCACCCAATCCCCCCCCCCCCCCCCCCCCCCCTCTGTGCATGTCTTTCCTGGGGGGTCCACCGGGTCCCTCCCTTCCCTGAATGGCAATACAATTTCCCAGAATTCAGTGTTTCTGTGTGTTCTGTTATGTGTGCGTATTCTTTTCGTGTTTGTGTACACATACGTGTGGGTGTGTCTGTGTGTACCGAGTAGAGAGTGATGTGATGCGTTTGTTCCTGCACACGCGTAAAGCTGACGCAGTTAAACTGAAATGACTGTCTCAAAGAAAGGTCACCATCCAGCTCATGACACACGGTGCACGCTGTTATTCAGTCTAGTGTCCAGAGTGACTTTTAGATGTGGTTTACATTTTTCCTTCCTGTAGCATCTAAAATTCACAGTATCATGTACAAAAGTGCAAATGATTCTGACTGCAATGCACTATGTTATAATTATATCATTACTATGTTGAAATGACAGTGTTATTATGTTGTTATTATGTTATTTATTTATTTTGAAGATGTCTGAATTTGCATTATGCACTGTATATTATATATGTAACCATGGTTATGGTTTGGTTCCAGCTGAAGGTAAATTTAGATAAGATGCTTTACTAAGATACATTTCAGTTGAAAAGACTGTGTTCTGTGTGGGATTTGAACCTGCAACTCTGAGGGCAGAGCCCAGTGCTCTATCTGGAGGTAAAGCAATAGTGCTTTTATATGATGAATTTGTCAAAGTGATAGAGGGAATTTCTTAACTTCTCCACTGTGTGTTTTATGTACCTGAATCAGAGTCTATTTTTCTCTGTGAGTTTATCTTTGTCCTAAATACGTTTTGTGTGTTTTTATGCATGCCAAAAAAAACAAAGGACAATGCCTGTTCTTACCTGTCAAAATACAAATAAAGAGAATAAATACCACTATGTGTGTGTGCGTGTGTGTGTGTGTGTGTGTGTGTGTGTGCGAGGATCTTTAAAAAAATCTTTTAACTATTTTTACTTTTCCTCTAAATAACCTTTCACAGACCCTCACTGGAATTTTTAAACATCTGAAGACTCATGTCTTGTACAATCAACAGGCTTCTCAGTTAACTCCACGCATAAGCAGGACCCAGCACTCCCGAGGACCCGTAGCAGCACTGAACTATAAGGAAAGAGAGGAAATGCTAGAGCCACAATGGCGCCCGTGTGCTGCAGTGAGCTTACCCTGGCTGTTACCGTATTTGAAGTGAGTTATCTTGCATACCGGCATTGACATCACTAACTTCTTTTACATGTACATTTAAGCATTTAGCAGGTGCTCATATTAAGAGCCACTTGCATACGTGCATAACGTACAGGTTTAGGCAGTGATGATGCTATTCACCAGGGTCATCACTGTCATTACGTATTAGTGTATCCATGTAGTTACAATAGTCATCATAATCTTACAACATAAAGACATAATCTTGCTACATGTTTAAAAGAAGCTATAGTATGTACACAAATGAGCGAGAAAATGCAGTATTATTCTGAAATAAATGGTTTAGAGTATATGGTTTTTGATATGGCATGGGCACGGCTTGTAAACCCATACTGTGCATTACGAGTCGAGCATTAGACGACCCAAGCTGCAGTCTAGATACAGTATGTGTGTCTTTAGTCTGTGGCAGATGGTGGGCAGTGGCTCAGCTCACTCTGTCACTGGGTGGCCAGAATAGAGAAGGGATGTAATTGAAAGGAGGGACCCCCTAACTGAGGGCAGTGTAAGTTTGATAATAGATCACGGGTAAGAGGTTGCTGCTTGGAAGCCTCTTAACACACATTAATGTGTACAACATTCATTAATGAAACTGCATGTAGCTTTGTGAGCCAGCTATCACTGTTTTGTAGAATATTTTTTGAATATTTCTTCAATTGGCTGCAGTCAATTAAATTGAAATGGTGGTGTATCCTCTGGGTTCTGACACCAGGGGGCACTGTAGGCCTCCTCCTAACCCAGGGAGCAGGAGACCTGAACAGCTGAACGGGTAGGCCGGTTTTTCTTCTTTATCATATTTAAATCAGTACAGTGTTTTATGTATAAATAAATACAGTAGTGTTTATGTTAAAATTAATACAGAAGTCATTTACGGTTAAATAAATACAGATGTGCTTTAGGAGTGTACAGCATCTGTGTGTGTATGTGTGCATCAGTGTGTATTTGTATCTAAGTGGATACAAAATCATTTACACTATGATCTTCACTTCAAATTATACAAATTTTTACTAACTTTTACAGCCATTTTTTATTATTGTTATTTTGTTTTTTAGCATTGCTGTTTGCCTTTTTATAATATATTACAGTGCTGTGTATGTGTGTTTCGTTGTTGTTATTTTGTCACAGGGAAGGATGCTTCTGTAAGTAAGCATTTCATTGCTGTAAGAACTTGTGTTTATATATACATATGAGAATAAACCTTGACCTTGACCTTGGCACAGAGGGGAGGCTGGTTTCTGTTTTGTTTTTTGATACACCAAAAATATGAAACGCTTTCCAACAGTACATAAGAAACTTGAGCTTTCAGTAGGTTTAGGTTTATTATTATTATTATTATTATTGTTGTTGTTGTTGTTGTTGTTGTTATTATTATTATTGACGTTGTTGTTGTTATCGGTGTGTATCTGTGTATTTGTTTGCATGTGAGTGTATCTGTGTGTATCTGTGAGTTATAAGGTCAAAGCTAGGCAGGCAGATGGCCATCCGCTGGTTTTTGGCATTCAGACTGTCTGAGATTAGATGCCCCCACCCCCACCCCCCACACACTCAAACACAAATACAAATAAATACACAAAGACACACATACTCTGCTTGTCCTTCTCCCGATCTCTCTCGCTCTCTCTCTCACACACACACACACACACACACACACACACACACCCAGAGAGAGAGCAGAGAGGTAGAGAGAGAAGAGAGAGAAAAAAGAGAGAGAGTTTTTGCCTCACCCAGAGACAGAGGAGCAGTGCAGACAGCCTCCTGCCTCGCTCTCGGCCCTCTCTCAGGGAAGCTGTTTCTATTTTCGGACCTGATTCCCTGTGAATTACATGCTGAAGTGTTGACAGAGGTCGAAGGGTTCTGAAAAAAAAAACCAGTTTGAATTTCAGGTGTAGATCACACACACACACGCACAGACAATACAAGGACAGACACACAAGCACCCAATACACACAAATAAACATGCACAAGAACCCAATACAGACACACAAATACACACACACGCACACACACACACATGAAAACACGTCATGGCACAACTGTGTTCAGGGATTCACATTTGAGTCGAGACTGCAGTTCTTCATGAGACCACTGGATTTCGCTCAGTATCAAAAAGATCCTATACTATTGTTTCAGCTTTCGCTCATTACATTACATTCAACGGATGCTTGTATCTATAGGGACTCACAAAGTAGACTGTAAGAAACACTGTAGATGCTGCTCTAGATAAGAGTATTGCCATGTTAATACCAGGATCTTTTAAACAATGTGTGTTCAATCACAAAGCATGAAAATAATTACCAGAACAGTTTTTTCTTATTTTTTTCATTTTTCTGTTTATATAATATTAATAATGAATCACTTACAGATGTTTCAAATACATTATTTCCCTTCTGAATTTTGAGTAACAATGCATATTGACATAGTTCGCATCAAAGGGGTGTTATTGCAGGACTGTTTGTTCCATTTACCAAAGCCCTGCATCGTAAGCGAATCACAGGCTTCGCTGTTTAAGTTCATCTATGTCCAGTATTAAATATTCATTTCTGCTTGAATTTCTGAAATACAGCTGAACACGGTGCGGTGTGAGTGAAATCGTATTTATTTCCCTGAGATCTGGATCCCTTCAGGAATGTTGCAGTTTTAGGCTGTTTCGTGCTTGACTGCCAGGGCCCATGTTTGGCAGTACTGATGCAGCAGCTCAACAGGTGCTGTGGTCTGACTGACACCGGAGCCACACACTCAGCGCAGAGCAGCCATTTGACGTGCAAAGTGAGACCAGGGCCTGTGGGCTGCCGGAGCACGGCGGCCAGCTCATTGATGTAGATGTTGAATGGGGCTGGACTGAAACTACAGTCTTTTCTCTCACTCTCTCTCGCTTTCTCTCCCCTCAGTAGAGTCAGGTTTCCACTTTACTGGAGAGGAAGACAATCTGGCTTCACAAAAACTAACAAAAGCACCTTGCCCCCTTTTCTTTCAACTCTTTTTCTCACCCTCCCTCTGGACTCACTCCCTACTCTCACTCTCTCTCTTTCTCTCTCCCAGTCTGTCTGTTGCTCTCTCTCTTTCTTCCTCTCTCTTTTCCCCATCCTCCAACCCCATGTATCTCTGAACGTTTTCAATGCCTTCATGTAGCATGGTGTTGTTACTCATGTATTATAATCTTGAATATATTTGAACTACCATAATCATATCTGTGGGCTGTGTGTGACTGTTCTCTTCCGGAAAGTCCCTATTTGTGTGTAATCAGAGGAAAATAAGAAGTAAAGCTCTTTTGTCCTGTTTCTCTATTGATTTCATTATGGGAACAGTGACCTGCCTGCAATATCTGCTTTCTCCAGCAGATGACAGCCTAGCCCTACAGTGTCAGGGACCTTTCAGAAAAATTCAGACATGCCACTTGCAACAACATACGTAACTTTTCATTTCGTAAAAGACAGAGCACATCCCACAATTAATAACCCACACCTGGACTGCTTACCTGTATTAACTGTCATACCAAAGCCTCATTCTGCCGATATATTTCCATGAATGATATTTTATTGCGCTTATGAAAGGTAGCATTCATTCAGTACCGAGCAGACCACTGCCCTTTATAAAAACATGGCTTTACAGCCAGGCTGTGCTGCAGCCAATCAGGTTAAGTATTGTATCTGTTGTTGTCCCTGCAATGAATCGATGTCCCTATAACGCTGGTTTCCTGCCAGACGTGTGTCCTCAGCCTGCCTTCTCCACGGTGACCCCCGCGTCTCTCCAGCGCCCCCCCCCCCCACCTCCCCCCTCCCCTTGGCAGGGGACTCATAGGGGGGTATTTATAGAGGGAAGGAATGGCGTTGATGGAGCCGCAGACAGGAGGTAGAGAGTGGAAAAAGGATTAAAAGAGATAGAGAGAGAGAGGAAGAAGAGGTGGGGGGGGGGAAGCACATCTCAGTTTATCAGTTTTGTGTTGCGCCAATGAAAGATATATTTGGACATCTGACCAAAGGCCCTTCTCTCTCTGTCTTCGCAGTGCCCTCCAAAAGTACGGTAACAGTAGAGTGAAATTTGTTATATTTTCTGCATACTCGTCAAAAGATGAATATGAGACAAAATTACAGAAAATCAGCTTTTATTTTGTGGCATTTACACGTGTGTGTGTGTGTTCCACCATTTTAAAGAAACTTCTGCTTTTGTTGTTGAGTTCCCCCATTTTCAGCTGTGAAAAAATTAAGGTAACAGGTGAACTTAAGAGCAAATCAGAGCAATAAAGTCTAATATTTGGTTGCATAGCCCTTAAATGCAATGAGTGCATCAATTCTACGACCCATTGACATCATCAAACATTCGGGGTCTTCTTTGGAAATGCTTTTCCAGGCCTTCGCTGCAGCCACTTTCAGTTGATCTTCGTTTTGGGGGGTTTCTGTCACCAGCTTCCTCTTCAGCGACTGAAATGAAAGTTCAATTGGATTTAAATCAGGTGACTGACTTAGCCAGTCCAAAACTTTCCCCTTCTCCCCATTGATGAATGCCTTGGTTGCGTGGGCAGTGTGTGTTGAGGTCGCTGTCTTGTTGCAGGATGAATCATCAGCCCGTGAGGTTGGAATTTGCTGGTGCACAGCCAGACAAAATCTGTCTGTACACTTCCGAATTCACCCGACTGCTGCCACCCTCTGTTGCATCATCAATAAACACATAAAGTGAGCCTGTTCCAGATGTAGTCATAAATGTCCAAGCCATGACACCACCCCCTCCACATTTCACAGATGAGGGAGAGCTTTGGGTGCTAGGCTGTTCCTTCGTCTGACCACACACTTTCAGGTGTCCACTGCTTCAGTAAAGATTTATTTTGGTCTTTGTTCCTTCTGCCTAGTCTTGGTGAATTCTGATCTGGCCTCTCAGTTCTGGCTGCTGATGAGAAGTTTGCATTTTGCAGTGTAGCCCCTATAATTCTGCTGTCAAAGTCTTCTGTGCATAGGCGCTTGTGATACTTTCACTCCTGCCCTCTGGAGACTACTGGTGATGTCACTGACCATTGTTTTAGGGGTCTTCTTCACAGCTCTAGGATTTGCTTGTCATCAACTGCAGTTGTCTTCCAGGGCCAACCTGTATGGAGTTCACCAGTGGTTTCTTTCTTTTTCAAGACTTTCCAAACTGCTGTGCTTGATACACCCAGATATCCTTCTTAATGAATTCTCTCATTCTCTCAGCTTACAGATTAATTGTTTTTCAGCCATAGTTAGTTCTCTGGTCTTTGTGGTGGTGTAGGCCTTCTGACTCCAAATGCAATCTTCCCAGATGAAAACAAAGGCTAAAACCAAGACAAGACACTCACTGCTCACTTACGTCTGCAGCCTCACCTTCCTGTTCTTAGCTGGCAGGAGTGAAACCCGGCGTGGTCTTCTGCTGTAGCGCCTCTACTTCACAGTTTGGCACGTTTTGTGTTCAGAGTTTCCCTTCTGCACAACTCTGTTATGAACAGCTGTTTTCTGAGCATTTGTGTCCTTTCTGTTTGCTTGAATGAGTCTGTCCATTCTTCTCTGACCTCTTATAAACACGTGTTTTCGTCAACAGAACTGCATGTTTTTGTTTATCACACCGTGCTCTGTAAACTCTAGTGACTGTAGTGTGTGAAAATCCCTGGAGGGCAGCTGTTTCTGTGGTGCTGGAATCAGCACGTCTGGCACCAACAATCATACCACATTCAAAGTCGCTTAGATCACGTGTCCTCCCCCTTCTAATGTTTGGACGAACAATATGCTTGTTCACCATGTCTACGCGCTTTATATATTGACTTGCAGCCACATGATTCACTGTTTAGAAGAGCAAGCTATTTTCATTAATATGGATCTTTGCCTAATAAAATGGCCATCGAATGTATACATGCAGTACACCGTGTATAGTGTATAATATCTATACATCCCTACCTTAATCTTCCAGTCTCCCTCTGACATGCTCACTTCCCTGCTCTCTTTGTTTTCAGTTTAATAACATGAGAACAATCGGGGTGTTTGATGTGATGATGATAACAGGGCATTGAGCTCATCTAATCTTGTCATTCAGCTTCAGCCCAGAGAGCATCCAGCATCAGGCCAAGCCTGGACTTGAACAGCCCATGGGTCCGTGCCTCGATAGCATGACCCGGCAAGTTGTTCCGCACATTGAAAATCTCTGAATGAAACGAGCTGTAAACTAATTTTGACCTGTGTCCCCTTGTTCTGCTGACAGATCAGACTACAATATATTTTCATTTCGCTTACTTTGTTAATCCTGTTTACAATTTTCTAAACCTCAAATACCCCCCCCTCCCCCCGCCAGAGTCTCTCTGCCGAGCCTGTAGATAGTGCCCAGGCAGGCAAACGGTACTCGAAGTGTGGTCTGACAAAGGCTTTGTATAACATCAATAGAACTTCCTTTAATTTATACTCAGCAACTTTTGCTGTATATCCCAGCATCCTGTTGGCCTCTAACTGCTATAGCACAATACTTTGACTTGATAGGCTTTGGCCAGCAACTACTCCCAGGACAAAGTGAACCTGAAGTTCTAATTTTGGATGTTTTTATATTTGCCCATTTTCTGAGGTTAAGCTCAATTCTGGAGACTATTTAAATCTTTTTGTGTTATTCTAGTAGCCTCCAAACTGCTAAAGGTTTAGTGCAAATTCAGATGTGACTATAATAATTATGTCCTTATCAAGGTGATTTATGTAGTTCAAGAAAAGCAGAGAAGCTCATCCTTTATTCTCTCTGTGTCCCTTCCTCTGACACCCTCGCTCTCTCTGAGCTGGTCCCAGGGCCTTGGGGTGAAAGGTCAGGGGTGAACAATAGCTTCACCCCTAAGAGGTCAGTGAAGAGCCTGAGTGAACAAACTCACAACTGTGTGTGTGTGTGTGTGTGTGTGTGTGTTGTGTGTGAGTGAGTGTGTGTGTCCAGGTCACTCTTCCAAGCTGACGCTCAACATCCAACCATGTGATCAAACCCCTTACAGCTGATTGGCTGCACAGTCCCTCGGATTCCCTACCCACCATATCTGAAGGTCGTCGCTGAAAAAGAGAACTGAGTTCAGTGCAACTAAATAAAGCTAAGTGAAGGCTAATTAATACACACATATGTGCACATTCGAATGCACACATGCACAAGCACAGCGAGAGTGACAAAAAGAAAAGATGGAATCAAATGCATTTCTCTCATTCTATCTCTCTTTCTCTCTCTAAAGTTATACACAGGATGGATACACACACATATATATTTTACATATATACACACATGTATATGCTCTCTCTGCTCTCGTTCCCTCTGTTTTTACTGCTCCACTTCTCCTCTCAGTCTCATTCATTCCCCTTCCTCTCTCCCTTTTTCTCTCTCTATTCAACCCCATTGATCAAGCATGCAGAAATTGGACACGCCCACAGTTCGTGTCAGAGTAGAATAGCCCCTGTCCTACATACGGTACAGCTCCCTTGCCTCATTCCCCGACACCACGCCACTCCCGGAACTCTCCGTGCGCCACACACGCGCGCGCGCACACGCGTGCACACACACACACACACACGCACGCACACGCGCGCACACGCGCGCCTGCACACATCAATTTCCTACCGCCACTTGAAAGTTGCTCATGTAAATAAAGTGCTGATTAATGGTTTTCCGTAATCCCCTCCCATCCTCTGTGTTTTTTCCTTGTTTATTCTCGTGTTTCTTTTGCAGAAAAGGCTTTTGCGGTCCTCTATGTAACGCGCGCACGCGATAAGCAAACTCAGCAGTTTGCTCTTCATGCTGAAGACATGCCGGTCAGGTTTCTGCTTGAGGAGGTTCACACTGGGAAACCGTGACCTTCGCGTGCTTCCGGTCTGTCCTCATTACCAGCAAGGGCGCGATTAATATAAAAACTGAGAATCGGCCATGTTTGGCTAATTTCAGACGTGTTCAGAGAACGTGGGAGAGAGAGAGAGAGAGACTCCTGCAGTGGGACGGCGTGTTTGTGGAAACCCGGCGGAGGAACCGGGCGGTAACCGAAACGAGCCACCCCCCCCCCCCCCCCGCGCGCGCGCTCCGCCGCGGTCGAGTCGAGCGCTCCGTCGCTAAGGGCGCGGCGGATGAAGCACGGCGCTCGGCAGCTGGTGCCGAGGTGACTCCCCGCGCGGCGTTGCGTTAGGCGGCTTTTATGAAAAGCTGGTAATCTGCCACTTAGACGGTTAGTGGGTCACATGGCCGGGCAGTGAGGAGGAGCAGGAGCAGGAGGAGGAGGAGGAGGAGGAGGAGGAGGAGCAGGAGGAGGTGGGGGTGGGGATAGTCCTGGGCTGGCTTGGCTCTAATTAAACGCTTAAAACCCCCCACCACTGAGTGTTCTCCTGAAACCTGCCACTGCTGCTCTCTCGCACTGAGACCCACTATAGCATAGACATGTCTGTCCCCGACCTGTCTTAGCTACTGACGAATGCCACTGACACTTACACGGCTGCTACAGACACCTACAGTAGTGCTGCTGACAGTGTACCGGCACTGCTGTATAAGCCCAGCTATGTAGCCGGGTAAGGGGTTAATGCTAACATGTTTCAGCTGAGATAGCCTTCCTTTCTCTCACCAGAAAATGACTCTTCTGAAGAAGCAGGGCTAAAAAAAATGGCTGAAGTGTGTTTTAGCTTGTCAATGGACTTCACTGATTGTGGAGACAAGCACAGGAGCAGTACTCTCACTCAGGAAGTAAGAGACAGAAAGACAGAGAGAGAGAGACCTTTACTGAATGCACGACCAGGTGCAACACAGCTTGGCTCAGGCGATTGAAACCAGATGCTCAGCAAAGCAAACAAAAAATGCAGAGTCAACACGAGCAGCACTGATGTACAGGACCACAGAATGCAGTTAGACCAGAGGGACACAAACAACTCCACATGAATGCTAGGATCTCACTGCACCTCCTCACCAAACCCAGCATGTCACTGCACCTCCTAACTAAACCCAGCATGTAACTGCACCTCCTTACCAAACCCAGCACCTCTTCACCAAACCCATCATCTCATAGCACCTTCTCACCAAACCCATCACCTCCTTACCAAACCCAGCACCTCCTCACCAGACCTATCACCTCCTGACCAAACCCAGTATGTCACTGCACCTCCTGACCAGACCCAGCATGTCATTTCACCTCCTCACCAAACCCAGAATCTCATGGCACCTCCTCACCAAACCTAGCATCTTATATCACCTACTTACCAAACCCAGCACCTCCTCACCAAACCCAGCATATCACTGCACCTCCTCACCAAACCCATCATCTCATAGCACCACCTCACCAAACCCATCACCTCCTTACTAAACTCAGCATGTCACTACACCTGCTCACCAAACCCAGAATCTCATAGCACCTCCTCACCAAACCCAGCATTTCATAGCACCTCCTCACCAAACCCAGCATCTCATAGCACCTCCTCACCAAACCCAGAATCTCATAGCACCTCCTCACCAAACCTAGCATCTTATAGCACCTCCTCACCAAACCCAGCATCTCATAGCACCTCCTCACCAAACCTAGCATCTGACTACACCTCCTCACCAAACCAAGCATCTCACAGCACCTATGGGGCGACATAGCTCAGGAGGTAAGAGCGGTTGTCTGGCAGTCGGAGGGTTGCCGGTTCGACCCCCGCCCTGGGCGTGTCGAAGTGTCCCTGAGCAAGACACCTAACCCCTAAGTGCTCTGGTGAATGACAGGCATCAATTGTAAAGCGCTTTGGATAAAAGCGCTATATAAATGCAGTCCATTTACCATTTACCTCCTCACCAAACCCAAGGCCTCCACAGCAAACCTACCGTGTTGCTGTTCCTCCTCTCCAAACCCAGCATCTCACTGCAAACCACCAAATCACTCAACCATACCTACAGCATGCAAATGCGGAAACACAGACAGACTAAGCCAAAGCCATTGCCTAAGGGTGAGGGTAAGGAGCTCATTAAATCCAGCCGTTCGGACACAGGTCTGTTGCCTGACTAAGAAAAGAATGCATAGCCCATCCCTGCAGTAAAGGAGCACTTTGCATTACACACTCAATGATCACACTGGACTTAAATTGAATTGCGAGAGGCAACATACACAGTGTGTTGATTGAACATGTGAATCGAGCACAAAGACAGACTGTTGACACGCTTCCAATGCAAGAATCTGGGACCACTGACTATCACTGGACCAGTGTATTAGATTCCAGTCCAGTATGCCGTTGACCTGGCCACTCTCAACGTTCTCTCTTTGGTGAGTGTGCAGGTGGAGGTAATGCGAACGTTCGAGCTTTCCCAATTCATTAAACCAACGATCCGGTGGACAAACCCCATTTCCGAGTGAAGAATGCTATTGCTGCAAAGTGAAAGTTGGAGGGGAGGTCTGGTGTTTACGGGGTGTTTAACCAATCAGTTTGACCGATCTCCAACGACGGCTTAAAACCCCGACTTTGAGCCAGAGACTCTCCAGCAGGCATAGCATTTTCGCATTTGCATTTTCGGTCCTCAAGCGCGGTTGGTCTTGGTACATCCGATATATATTTATGTGCGTACATACGCGAGAATGAGCCTTTGTGCACCCTCTGCTAATCTTGCATTGACGCTCTACCCTGTGTATGCTACCTACGCAGGCTCGGTTTTAGTGTACAACCAGTGTGGTGAAGTTGCTACCAAGCTGCCAAGCCGCTGATTTACAGAATGTGGTTTGAACTGCACCTTATAAAGAAAAGATTTAACGTTTCTTTCTTTGAGTGTAGGGGCGGTCAGGGGAACCACTGAAAGAGACGCAGGAGGGGGCGGGGACGAAAAAACATCCTGGGAAATACTACTCGTGCACGAGAGGCAACATTAAAGAGGCGGTGTGGGACACGGGAGGCGAGGAGGGACGGAGAGAGTGAGACAGAGCGAGAGGTGGAGTCTCCGCTTTTGTGTGTGTAAAGCGCTCTCGTCCCGCCTCCCCGAGACGCCCCCAGCCACCCCACCCCCCTCGGCCACCCGCCCCTGACTCTCCCCGCTCTCTCACACCGCGCAGTCGGGACCAGAGGGAAGGCATGGAGACCGAAGGGAGCCAGAGCAGCCTATCGTCCGCCGACTCCCCCCACGACCCCTGGTAAAGCTCTCGCCGTGCGTCGGTTGCCCTCCAGCTCGGCTGCTGTCCCGCTGAGGAGACCCAGGAGTTGGTGGGCAGATTATCGGAGCTCCGAGACAAAAGGCAGCATGCTGTACTGTTGTGGTCTCAATGTGCCGCGCTGGACCGTGTCTCTGCCGCGCATCCTGCGCTCCAACCGCCGCTCTCACCATGTTTTCGCCGTGCACAAAGAGAGACAGGATGGCCGTAATTGATTGCAACTTTCTCTTTCTGCGTTGAGAAGCTCGCAGCTTATTGCTGGGATAACGGCCTGACTGTGCAGAAAGTAGACCTGTACTACCAACATGGCCGATATTTTTCTTTAGCTACTTCAATCTTTGTTTTTTTGTGTATTATGTGTTAGCTTGATATATTTGGCCTTTTGTATTAATTGAAACACTTGATCGTGTTGTTTCACATCCCGTTCTTTCTTTTCTCTCATTTAGCAAAATGTTCATCGGCGGCCTCAGTTGGCAGACGACACAAGGTGAGCCATGTAGCCCAGCTAGCGACTTTCTCAAGTATTGAGGTAACCACATAGAAGTGACGTTACCGTGCTTTTCGCTGTTTTTCAGTGTTTCGGTGATCATTCATTTTCGATCCCGGACCGACTGTAAATGTGTTTAGTCGGACTGTTGTGTTTACTTTTTTCGGGATCTCTTTCTTTAAAACAGTCGTCATGATGCAAAAAGAAAGTAAAGAGTTGGTTCAGCGCTGCCGAAATCAAAGCGCTAATTCAGTGCGGATCCATGAGCGGGGATTTAAGAGTCGAGCTGGAACACATAGCAAGGTCGGAGGGATGGGGATTAAGCGTATATTGATTTAGCACAGCATATACGAGCTATAAACCCTGTCTGTGATACAGGACGAATGCGTTCCAAACAAACAAATGACGATGCACAGATAGCCTACATTAGCCCACAGGTATCTCTCCTGAAACCGCTGCTGGCTTTCTCTAGGTTACGTTTTGTCCTTGTACCTCGCCTAGGGGAGAAGTTTTTCGTCAAGCGGGCGCTTTGGGAATTTGTTTTGTTAGGAAACTGGGGCTTATTGTTAGCAAGCGTGTGTGCTTAGCTACCGAGAGCTGCTTCTGTGCGTCAGCTTTGTGCGATTTCTCCACCCCACCAACCGTAACCACACGGCACATTTTATTGAACGTTATGTTTATTTTAATAAAAGTGAATTATTGCACATATCTCAATTGGATGATTGCTATTGTCTTATGTTGTTGATGTTATCCCATGGACTGAATCGACTGAATGCCCTTTAGAAAAAGAATGTGGGTTACAAAGTGTTGTTACTAACATTCTGTTTTGAGTGCTGAGTTGGTATTTCTAGGTTGTGGATGCTCGTTTGTTCAGGATACAGCCTTGCTAAAGGTCTTCAGTTGGCATCCTTTAAACATTTTTATGGCCGCATCGGAGGCAGAAGCGAGCCTATGAGCTATTAATGGAAAGCTTTAAGTGACGGACTTATTCCAGAGCTGTCCGTGTTGCCTATGCCATTTAATTTTGATGGTGTGTGACTAATCTCTTGTCCGTCATTCTGGTTATTTTTCAGAGGGTTTGAAGGAGTACTTTTGTAAGTTCGGAGAGGTGAAGGAGTGTATGGTGATGCGAGATCCGGTTACAAAGCGATCAAGGTGAGTGAGCCATTCGCTCTGCCTCTGCAGCGGCTTAAAGACGTTCACTCAGCGCGGAACTGACATTTGTTTATGTTTTTAAATCCCTTAGAGGGCGTACTCTAATTAGTTATTTTGGAAAGTGTTACTTGCGCACTTAACATTTGGTATAGACGGGCGCCTTTAAATGTTAATAACTTTGTCATTCATTCACAGAGGCTTCGGTTTTGTCACATACGTAGACCAGGCTGGAGTCGATAAAGTTTTGGCGCAAACCAGACATGAACTGGATTCAAAAACAGTGAGTTTGCTTCTGTTATGCTTTTTTCCTCTATCATTTTTGCTTTTCAGCGTGCATGAAAAATCAAAACACTCGCAATGCCTGTCAAGTGTAGGCCTATGTAGGCTACACATGAGTGGCCCTACATGTGAATTGGATGGCAGCTCATCAAGAACTATAAGGACCAATTCTAGGTTTTCATTTTGTCCGTTTTGCTCTCGCGCCGTCAAATAATAGTCCTGTCCGTAGGCCTACTAAGTACGAAAAAGGGAGATCACCAGAGGTATAAGTAGCCATTTAATTTCCTTTTCTGAACATTCTAATGCTGATGTAACAATCACTAGGCCCTGGTAATTGAAAGCAATGGAATTCTAGAACACCGACTTAGAATTTTGAAAAAAACATTTTAACAAGCCTGCTGTTAAAAGGATTGAAGCCCGGCATGCGCTAGTTGGCTTAAAGTTAGAACCTTGAGTTAGGCTAACGGACTTTCAGATGACTGGACCTCATGTGCGCCGAACATGGGCTCACTTAAAACTAATGTAACCATTTTGTGTTTGATCGGCCATCCCATTGCCCGGCTTCTGGAAAACGATAAGGAGAATGTGTAAGATGTTTATAAAGAAGGAAAAGCAGAAGAATAACTTAAAGAGAATAGGCTTTCCCACTCTCGGTTTCCCTCTCTCGCGTGATATGGAAGTCTGTTTTTCTGCCTCATGCGTCATTTAAACTATGCCATTTAAATCGGTAGTCAAGCGGATGCGTCAAATGAGGATTTATTTTTATATTTTGGGCAAGTCCGGATTTCTCACAGTTGGCATAATATTACTGCGTGCACAGGAGCACGTGACCGGAGCGGCAGTTACTCGCCCAAGAACCCAGCGCACAAACGCTATTTTAACGAGGTGATGTCACTATGACCGACTCATGATATCACCATGCCCGACTCGTGGCGAGGCCAGCCCGTAGAGGACTATATTTTTCACGTGCAGTATTAATTTCCTGAAGCAACAAAGTATAAAACTTTACACAATCTGTGTAAAGCCAGTGAAAGTGTATGTGCCTTATGCATGTGTCTGTTGGTTATGAATGCAAGCGTGCCAAGGGACAATACAGCCAGTTCGTCACCATGGGGATGAGGGAGTATCCGCCTCCCCAACCCCTGTGGGGGGGTGGGGGGTCAAAGTGAGGGAGTGGTGATGTTAGTGTGTGTTTGTGTGAATGAGCGAGTGAATGCTGTTATGTGTTTGAGGATGTGACTGCGTGAATTTTAGCATGCCTGTATTTTTTGTGCGAGTGTGAGAAGGAGAAGGGGAAGGGAAGGAAGAGGAAAAACAAAGAGGAATAGGTCTAGTTCGGGAGAAGTGATGGAGATGGAGACGGAGAGAAAAGAAGGGAGCAGGGGAGAAAAAAAAGCCAGCAGGAGTTCCCTGGGTGAAGAGGCTTAGCCTGGAGGGGTTTGCCACGAAGATCGCCATGGTGATGTCAGTCACCGGGGGTGGTTTGTCACCCTCTCGGGATGCTCCGTCTCCATAGTGACCCTTAAAGCGGAACGGCACGCGAAACCGCGCGCCCGGTGTTCTGGATCGAACGCGCCGAACCGCTGCCCCGAATCCACCTCGAGAGAGCAGCGGGAGCCAGGGATTACAGGGGGGGGGGGGGGAGCAGGACAGAACCTCAGGGGTTTGGGGCTGCGGGGGCCGGCTTGATATTTTCCAGAGCCCTCCCACCTGGTCCAGCGTCAGAGCTATGAAAGATTAATCTGAGCGCTGTGGCCCCAGACCGCAGCCTGAAAGCACACCTGCGTACACTGCTCACCTAGCGCCCGACGCCGGGCCTTTATTCAGGATATCTCTACCTCTGCGTATGCTCCTGTTAACTCTGTACAGGCAGACTCGCGCACGCGTTACTTAAAACCATAGGCGTAGATTTCGGGGGGGGCGCAGGGGATACGTCCCCCTCCATATTTAGAACACGTGCATTTGTCCCCACCCCCCCCCCCCTCCAATAAAAACAAGAAAGAAGCATTTCCACCATAAATTGATGCAGAAAAGGCACAAATTGGTGCATAAAAATTCACCAGAATGCAGGAAATGAAGTGTTTGACGCCAGCACCTCCTGGGGGAGGACGCCCAGACCCCCCGCTTAATGTGTTCCCCCCCCCCCCCCCCCTCCAATGTTCAAACGAAACCTACGCCACTGCTTAAAACGCCACATCCTTCACACCCCCCGTTTCTTTGTGGTTGGCTTATGATGTGTTCACTGCTAAAGATGTGAGGCTGCAGGCCTAGCATCACGTCTGCTCTTTGCCTGAACCTTTGTGTGTGACCTTTGGAAATCGCGGCTGCTGAGTATAAATGAGTGCTGTAAAAACAGCGTTCCCAAAATACATGAGAATATCTGAGCCGTGGAAAAGAAAATTAGCATAAATTTTTAAAAAATGCGTCCATTTTTTTTCTAATTCATTTGCATGATGTCACCTACTCTCATGTCTTGCAATATCAGTGTAATAGTGTAATCAGATGGTGTTTGCTAATTGGACAGCTCACTGGTCTGAACATTACTTTCCAAAATCATTGGCTGCTGGAGAGTGAATTGTATGCCTTTGTAGATATATTTTGAAAGCAATGTGCCTTAATTTGAACTTCCAACTCACAAAAGTAGCCATTTACTTCAAAGTATCCCTGACTACTGCACCAAAAGTAAATCTTTGGAAATAATATTTATTCTTAATATTGTCATTGAAAAGGAATGAAAAATAAATCTGTTTTTATCTCTTATCATATCATCAATTTATCATTAATCTTTCTTATTATTATCATAGTAAAAGAAGTGTCAGTTTTCCTCTGTCTTCTATTTGAACTGGCATTAAGGTTGCCTGGGTCAACAAGCCAAAAGTCATGTTTTAACCAGGACAAGTAAAATCGTATTGAGGTTGATTTGATGACACAGATATTCACCTTGTATAAAATAACACAAGTGGTCTGGGTTGATTGTTGAGTACTGAAATGGCTGAGTCACACTGTAATAGGGAGGCAGTTGGGCAGTGTGAGTTATCATTAAAACCCTTTAGATAAAAACCGCTGGAGTTTTCCTTGCGATGGGGTACTTGGTCGCAGTCTTAATTCATGTCGTCTGCTTTATGAGTCAAACTCGCTTCTAACGCGCTTTTCCGAGCGTAAATAGTTTTTTTTGTACTCTGTTTAAACTAAAGGGGCGGGTGATTCCCCCTGCTTTAATCCGGCAGCGTCTGACCGCGCTCGGACCCTGGCGACGTCGCGGGGCTCTGTTGTTTTTCGTCAGTGTTTGCGTTAGTCTGCCCCCCGAATAACTTGTTGTCCGGCCTCTGAAAGTTAGTAATTCACGCGCACGTTATTACCGTAAGTTTGAAAAGTAGTCTGTTACCCGCACCGTGTAACTGCCGCTCACTGTAAATAGGAAATTGAGAGGCAGGCATATTTGGAATGTAGTTGGTAGCTGCCGAAGGGCCTTGTAAAACGCAGAAACTGGAGACGCGCACCCGGAAATTTAAACGGGGCGCAGGCCAACTGGAAACTCATAAATCATAAAAAAAATGGCGCGAGGTATATATTCTGAGGTATATTTCATAAGGTATGAATACACGTATACACACACCTGTTGTTTCTAATTCTAATTTCACGGATGTCTATAAATTATCTGCTTTACCTCATTTCCGTGACCCTGACGGAGGCACCGTGTGCCGAAACGTTGGTTTTTAAGTGCTTCGCGAATAAGTTATGGGAGTATGTGGAGTTTGCGACTTCCTTTTTATGATTTATGAGCTGTGGAATGGCCCCTAAAAATTCTGATTTTAGAACAGGCACCAGAAACTGCAGGTGCGATAGACACGGTGAACACAATCCGTTTAATGGGAAAGTAGATTTTCTAAAGAAACTTCATAAAATGGTCAAACTCTACAAACATTTCAATTGTTACTGTACTTCTTTAAAAATGCTTTGTGTGTTGAGATGTGTTTTTTTCAGGTGTTTTTGGTGGTAGGTGTTCCGGTGGTGTTGGAGCTTGGTGTTCAGGTGTTTTGGAGCTAGGTGTTCAGGTGTTTGGTCATAAGTGTTCAGGTGTTTTGTAGCTAGGTGTTCACGTGTTTGGTCATGTGTTCAGGTGTTTTGGAGCTAGGTGTTTGGTCATAAGTATTCAGGTGTTTTGGAGCTAGGTGTTCAGGTGTTTGGTCATAAGTGTTCAGGCGTTTTGGAGCTAGGTGTTCACGGGTTTGGTCATAAGTGTTCAGGTGTTTTGGAGCTAGGTGTTTAGGTGTTTGGTCGCAAGTGTTCAGGTGTTTTGGAGCTAGCTGTTTCAGATGGCTTGCTGCTGGTCTGTGGAGATTAGTTGGCCTGACTGGGACAGAGGGGTGTAACCCCGTCTGTAATTAGTATGGATCTCAGAGTGACTAATCGGATTGGAGGAAACTAACTGGATTATATTGCCTAGGTATAGATGGCCCAGCTTGTGTGTGTGTGTGTGTGTGTGCCCGTGTGCGTGTGCGCGTGTGTGTTTGTGTGTGTGCCCGTGTGCACACGCAGGTGCAAAGGCTGGGACAGCCTCATCTGTTGACGTGCGCACACATCTTTATTGAGTCTGCTCCAGAGGGAAGCTCATTAGCAAGACTCGTTAGCTGGCTGCTCCTGTTTTTGCTGTTGCTCGTTGGAGTGAAGTGACCCCAGAGCTCAGCTCCAAAGGCTCCTCGCTGCACAGGTTTCTTCATGTATTGTGCTGTGATTGGTGCTGGTTTTCCGCTGCACGGCTGTGATTGGCCCATTCTGTCCCCATGCATGGCTGTGATTGGCTCTTTCTGTACCCTGTGTCTAATCGCTTTGTGACTGTTCGTATTCTTAACAATCAGTGACAAGTTCACACACACATCCAGTCTGGTGCGTGCCTTGAGTGAGCGAGTGAGTATTGCGTGAGTGTGTTGCTTGAGTGCGTGCATTGCCTGTGTGCGTTGTGTGAGTGTGAGTGTGAGTGCGTTGTGTGAGTGCATGCATTGTGTGAGTGCGTGTGTTGCTTGAGTATGTGCATTGAGTGAGTGCGTGCATTGTGTGAGTGTGTGTGTTGCTTGAGTACGTACATTGAGTGAGTGCGTGCGTTGTGTGAGTGTGTGCATGGCGTGAGTGCATTATTGGTTCAGCTGAGGGGCAGGTCAGGCTCTGACGTTGGGTCACTGGTGGTCAGGACCCATCTGTTAATGTCTTATTCATTATCGGAGCCAGTGTATCTGCACACTGGGTCACTGAAGCTGTTTATAGAACAGACAAACACACACACACTCTCTCTTTCACACTCACACTCACAAATAAAGGTCTCGGGGCTCATTTAGAATATATGTCAAATGCAGAATATTGAACATTTGCCATTATGACTATCATTTTAAAAATGAAATGTCGACACTCGCCGGTGTTCACCGTGGCCGGCAGCCCTGTCGGACAGCGCACAGCTGGCTCTGTAGTCGTCCAGGGCAAGGAGTGTTTCCATTGGCCGGGATGAGAGCGCCTCATCGCGCACCGCTCTGATTGGACACCCGCAGCTCCGCTTGCTGAACCTGTTGACATACGAAGTCCCCCCCTGCGCCGCTCGGTGAGACGGCCCGTCCGTTTGTGAAAGGGACGCGCGCGCGCCTGCTCCCGCACACAGTGTGCGTCTGTCCGTTTCCGAACAGGTGCGGGGCAGTTGGTCCGGCCGGTGTCACGAGGTGAGCGCGCGTGGCCTAGCGACCGCGCGGTAGCGGTAGACCGGTCTGAGCGCGTGCGACCTGCCCGGGCGTCACTCTGCTGTTCTCGGTAACGGCCTGCTTCTTGGAAGTGCTCGGTGATGTCATCGCCCTTCGGCCAGCTCAGGATAGCCGGCATTGTCTGGCATCTCGGCCTCTGGGTTATTTGTGTCGTTCTGTCCCACCTCACTAATGGCTGAGACTGATTCTGGGTGTGTAGCACCTCTATTATAATTATTTAGCCATCAGAACGGTTAACGTTTCGACCGCATCAGTCTTTGTTCTAACGACCAAATAAATACAATCGTGTGTTTTTTTTTTGGGAGCATCAAACAAGTGTGCGGGTCTTTGCTTTCCTATTTTTTCATGTTCCTGTGACCCCGGCACCTTGCGCTGGTTTTTTGGCATGCATTTGTTTTTTCTAACACTGCTACTTTGTATTATGCCCCAATGCTTTAGAATCACCTTTCTGATGTCATAACTCAGAGGAGTGTACATACATTTGAAAATGCAAAAAGTTTTTTTAGGAGCCTATTGTGTGATGCTATATTGGATAACTGACACGCTTTCTGAAGAGTTGTATCGAGCCGATTCTGGGGGTGGGTGGAGTCTCTATATACAGCTTGAGCTTGATTTTCCAAACTTTTCATATCAGAACACATCCTAGTAAGGAGCAACAAACTGACTGTTGGTTTAGCCTCTTCCTAGACGACGTATGGGCACGTCAAATGACGTCACATGAAGAAGACTGTCCTTCTCTGTACCTTTTCTATCTTTCCTGAACTCTGGATCCTCTTACTCCATAGATAGCTGCGAGGGATTAAAAGGACACTGCATCTGTAGGAGATTACACGGGTGTGGTGGTCCTGAGTTTGGTGAAAAATGGTGCGAGATCACGTGGAACGCTGCACTGGACCTCACCTGGGTCAATACTGAATATGCACGGAACAGGCCTGGGTCAAATACGTATTTGCTTTGCATTCAAATACTTTTCTGTGCTTTACTGATCTTGTCTGGCGTATTGGAACCAATGAAATACTCTCAAAAAGTGCAAACCCTGCCTTCTGGTAATATTGGCAGGGTCAATTACGCCAGGCAAGATCAACAGAGCACAGAAAAGTATTTGAATCCAAAACAAATACGTATTTGACCCAGGTCTGGCACAGAAGGAACTGAACAGTGTTAAAACACAGATTGCAGATTCAAGCACAGATTCAAGCCTCTTATTGCACCCTACAGCCACAGCAAGATCAGTTTTCATCAGCAGACTGAATCTTTGCACTTTTTCTTTTTGCACTGTATAATTTTGTACTAATAATAAGTGTCTTTTTGCTAGACATCCGCGTCCTACCGGATATGCAGAGAGCTTATGGACTTTTTTTTTTCGTCATCGTTGGTTCTTCTCCCAAACACCATAATCTAGGATATTTTTTGTAATCAGCACACACACACATTCACAGGTTTGGTTTCTTACCTGCGGAGAGGTCTGTCACTGTAGTATTTAAAGTTTTTTGTAGTTCTGTCTGCTTTCTCGCTCTATATATGAGTGCAGACTTTGTTTAGGCCAGTGGTGTTCACTCTACCCCTTGGAGGGTTGCAGTGTGTGCAGTGTTTTGTTGTTAATCAACACCTATTAGATATGTTTAACCAGTTGATTATACAGTTACCTCACTGTACCTGGTTTCTGGGTTCTGAGCTGGTTGCTGGTCTTAAAGGGTGTGACATCACTAGCTTAGGTAATCGAAGCCAAAAAGCTTCTGGCTGCAGGTGCTGAATATGCCCTTATCCTCAAAGCTGTAGCTCCGCCCCTTTGTCTTGTAAATGCTGAATATGACCTCATCCTCTGGCTTTAGCTCTGCCCCTTTGCATGCAGGTGCTGAATATGACCTCATATGCAGGCTTTAGCTCCGCCCCTAAAGCCATGCTGTGACGTTTTCTTTTTTATTTTGCGACGGGAAATTATGGTGTAATCACTGTTAATGGAATTTAGATTTTTAGTCTTTTTAAATTTTGAATTCACTGGAAACTATAAAGAAGTAGTGGTTGGCTCAGTATTACATTTACATGTAGGCATTTGGCTGACGCCTTTATCCAGAGTGACTTACATAAGTGCGTGCGTTCAGTTTACACAGTTAGCAGCGCTAATGCCAAGTCGTCAGGGTCACTGTCATTTGTAGTTGTTAATACATTACAAACTTTACGAGCTAGAGTTAAGTGCCATAGCAGGTGCAAGAGGGAGGTGTGGGGTGTAATGTTATTGTTAAGCGAATGGGATTGAGGAGAAATGGTGTAAATTAAGGATGAGTGTGAGGGTGATTCAGCAGGAACTCACTGCACCTTCAGCAGGAACTCACTGCACCTGCAACAGGAACTCCTGGCACCTTCAACCGGAGCTCTGCTGCTTATCAGTTCATCTCAGGGCTTAATTTGATTTGCTGTCTCCTCTCTCCCCTCCCTCAGATTGACCCAAAGGTGGCGTTCCCTCGCAGAGCTCAGCCCAAGGTGAGTGGCGGTTCACGGGTCCTGTCCCGCGTACTCTGTGTGCACGCACCCCTGTGTAACGGGACCTCTGCTGTGGGATTACAGAGTTCTGTCATGTGGGATTGTAACTTCCTGTCACATGGTCATAGAGTAGAGCATTGAAACCTGCACATATTCTCTTTCTCTCTCTCTCTCTCTCTCTCTCTCTCTCTCTCTCTCTCTCTCTCTCTCACACACACACACACACACTTTCTCTCACACGCACACAACACACCCTCTGGCTTGGCAGTGTGGACCTTGGGGCTGCTCTGAATGTGTTGGTTGGAGTTCGGACATATTTGCAATTCTGAATGAAGCTGCTCATTGTTTTTAATTGGGCTCTTTTAATTATGTATTGTTGAAATGCCTCGTCATACTAGAGGCAGATATTCATGTTAGAGTGAATGAATATTCCATGTTCATTTAAGGACTTTTAATCAATTGGATGAGTTCTAAGACAACTCATGGTTTCCTTTTCTATGCTGCAGCACATTATTCATTTTAAGATGCTTATTTTTCATTGATTAAATTTATAAACTCATAGCTGAATCCATTGAACTCCTAAATACTGAAGGCTGTCCTTCCGAGAATGAGGTGGTGTGGTGGAGATATATATATAGATATATACACACACACACACACACACACAAGAAGTACATTATTTTGCATCCGTTAAAGTGAATGACCCATCTCCACAGCTGGTGACCCGGACAAAGAAGATCTTTGTTGGGGGCCTGTCTGTGAACACCACCATCGAGGATGTGAAGCAGTACTTCGACCAGTTTGGAAAGGTAACCGTGACAACGCGTACCGTAACAGACGGAGGGGGGAGGGTTCCCAGCATGTGTGGCTCTGGCGTGAGCTGGGCTGTGACCTCATACTGGTCAGTGATTGGCAGCACACACGGTAGCTGCACCCATTCAGCACCCATAATGCAACAGCGGAAGGGATGGGCCTAGCAGACCCACCTGTCTTTAGCATACCGCTGTCGCCTGGCTAACAGGTAGCGGGGGAGGGGGGGGTGTGAGGATACCATGATGAGTGATGTCAGAACAGTAGGGGGTGGGTGGGTAGGGGGTTACATGTATTTTGTGGTCGAGGAATTCAAGAGAGAATTATAGTTTTATAGTCTTCGTTTTTACCTTTGCAATGTCACCAGCAACTGTGAGAGAAGGGGGGAGAGAAATTGCCGGCGATGACTGGAATCTTGTTTAAGACAGGAAAGAGAAAAAGAAAGAAAGAAAGATGAAGGAGGAAAGAGAAAGTAATTATCCTGGAAAATAAGACCAGATGTGAGGAGATGTGTGGATGGCTCAAAGCAGTAGAGAGTGGGGAGAAGTGTGTTTCTGTGAGACTGGAGTCACACACACACACACACACACACACTTGAGGGTGTGTGATTTGTATCGGAGCGTTGAGACTGAGATTACTCTGCGTTGAGTCACTGTCTTTCTCCTTTGTTTTTGGGTTTTGTAGGAGGTTTGTAGGGGATCCATTTTAATGAATGTTTTCATTGATCTATGTGAAGAACTGAGGTTGTTCGTGTTGCCATGGTAGTTATGTGAGGCATTAGGATGGCCAGGAGTTTTATTCTTTTATTAATAAATGCTTTTGTTCGCCGGTCTGTGTCATTTTGCACTGTAAGTTGACTGTATATTTATTTCCTGTACTCTTGCGGTGTTCTTGCAAAGCCCGCAGTAAGCTGTCGCACTGTCTCAGGCGCGACTGGGGTTGCTGTTGGTCAGCCCGGGCTGCTGGTGGCAGCGCAGGTTCAGTTGCGGCTCTCTGAGCCGCTGCAGGCCGCGGGAGCGTGCGGTTTCCTGGCAGGGAGGAGGCCCTGCGCCCGCCTGTCTCTGCCTCCGTGCTGATAACCGTGCGAAAGCCTCTCGGCCGCTCTCAGCCTCGCATCCTGGCTGTGGTTTCAGAGTCAGGTACAGTTTATATGTCACACTTCCCGCTCGGTTTCCTCCTTCCTCCAGAGGAACATCTGGTGCTGGCCTGGCACCGCCAGCTCACCTGCCAACCCGGGGGGGGTGGCCAAATGTGATCCACCATAGGCAAACTCTCGTGCCCTTTTTATTAATGCAAGGGGAAGAATAACCTATTATTCTGATGCATGAATTATTGTGACTAGGTCAGAGATTGTACAATGTACAGTCTCTGATTGTACACAGTGTACTGTGCGAAAATATTCAGTTTCAATTGCAGGAGTCCAGTATGGATCAAATGTACTGCATCAGTGTTGATTTAGCACTGAATATTTTAATTTGTACCCCACGCCCCCCACCCCACCCCCTCGTGACAATGAGTGAGAGGTGCTATAGCTTCAGTATGCAAATTGTAAGGCATCCTCTTTGTGTACACAGGTACCGTACACCTGGCAGTTGTACAAGCTGAGTCACTCGATCACTGTGTCATTCACTGACTCGTTGCCTCAGTCACTTGCTCAGTCGCCCGGCCACAACCCCACTTAATTGGCTGACTCATCCGCTCAAGCAGTTGGCACAATCACTCATTCAGTGACTGAGTCACTCACTGACTAACTCACTGAGTCACTCACTCAGCAGCCCACTCGCACAAACTGATAGACAGGTTCTCTGAGATTCTTATAGCAACATTATCCTGTGCACCTATAAACCAGCCACACCCACTTTAACACAGAGGGGCGGGGCTACCACACCCACTTTAACACAGAGGGGCGGGGCTACCACACCCACTTTAATGGAGGGAGGGGGTTACCACACCCACTTTAACACAGAGGGGCGGAGCTACCACACCCACTTTAACACAGAGGGGGGAGGTGCTGCCACGCCCACTTTAACAGAGAGGGGCGGAGCTACCACACCCACTTTAACACAGAGGGGGGAGGTGCTGCCCCACCCACTTTAACACAGAGGGGGGAGGTGCTGCCCCACCCACTTTAACACAGAGGGGGGGAGCTACCACACCCACTTTAACACAGAGGGGGGGAGCTACCACACCCACTTTAACACAGAGGGGGGAGGTGTTGCCACACCCACTTTAACAGGGGGAGGTGTTGCCACACCCACTTTAACACAGAGGGGGGGAGCTACCACACCCACTTTAACACAGAGGGGGGGAGCTACCACACCCACTTTAACACAGAGGGGGGAGGTGCTGCCCCACCCACTTTAACAGAGGGAGGTGCTGCCCCACCCACTTTAACACAGAGGGAGGTGCTGCCCCACCCACTTTAACACAGGGGGGCGGAGCTGCCAGACTGCACTTTTTCCCTCTTTTAAACGGATTGGTTTTTATTTATGTAGGTATTTATTTCTTATAATTCCTGCAACGTTGTGCAGACAGTGCCTATTAGTCGCATATGTACCACTGGAGTATCGCACCCCAGGGCACCCCACAGCCTCCCCCCCCCAGATTCCAGTGCGGTTATGTCAGAGTGCGGCGGGGTAATGAGTTGTTTAGTGACCGAGGGCCTGTCTCCTCTCTCACTTTCACACTCCAGTAACTCCAGCGCTTACCAGAGTAACGGAACGAGAGAACGGGGAAGAGAAGGGACGCCCAAAACATCACACACACACACACACACACACCCCCCCTCCCCCCTCCCGCCGTCCCGCGTCACAGAATAGAGGGATGAGTGAAACCAGAGAGCCGGAGACGGACGGGAGGGGGGAAAGAAAAGTTTGTCTCCATCCAGCCATACGAGGCTCGATTAGAGAGGCTGACTGGCCTTATTGTCCGCTGTCCTATTTACCGAGAGAGGGGGAGACAAAGGGAGGGGGAGAGAGGGGGGCAGGAGGATGGAGAGAGAGGGGCAGGAAAAGAGAGGAAGGATGGAGGAGAGGAGGAGGGGCCGATGGAGATGGATAGGGAAAAAAGGGCAAGAGAGAGAGAGAAGAATAAAGAGACTCTCGACCGTGCGTGTGAGTGAGAGAAAGGGCGAGCGAGAGAGAGAGAAAAATAATGATCGTTGAATAAAAGGTCAAATGTGAGGAGGTCCCGTGGGCAGGGTTGTACAAAGCTCAGACCAGCTCTGTAAACCAAATTATTTTTCGTTTAAAAAAAGGAAAAAGAAACTCCCAACCGTGTAGACGAGAGAACACAAGCGGTGTGTTTTTTTTTTTGTTTTTTTTTTTGGTTCTTATTGTCAGATGTTGGAAAGAAAGCCCTCACACACACACACACACACACACACACACACACAAAGCCGACAGTCCCAGGTTCAGTGGCAGAGCCTGCTGGGAAAGTCCTGTCCAGTTCTGGGCAGGGGCTGTGTTATTTAATAAATGCGTCATTGTGTCCAGAAATCCGCTCAGACATGCGCTTTGTGGCTCACGCAGCGACTCGCCGCCGTTTCGTTTCGCGTCTAACGCTCACTTTCCACTCTTTTTAGCGTTTTGGAAGAACAAAAAAAATACAGTGGGACGGGCTGGCATCGGTCGACATTTACGAATAAAGGCTTTTTGGAGATTTTCATGAGGACGCACTGTGGCAGTTTCCCCTGGTATTTCATAATACAAGTTTAATTTCCTGACACGATATTTTGGAATAATTGTTTTCAAGAAACTTTCATTAAGTTTTACGACAATTCTGACAGAAACCACCGTGCCTTTGGGGGGGGGGGGGGGATTAAGTCTGAGATTATATACAGTTAAATGCAAAAGAATTGGGACAGTGAATCCATATTTTTTTTTTTGTTTTGGCTCTGTACTCCAGCACACTGGATTTAAAATCAAATAATGACTGTGAGGTTTGAATGCAGACTGTCAGATGTAATTTGAGGGTATTTTTATCCATATTGGGTCATCACTGTAGGAATTACAGCCCTTTTTATACATAGTGCCCATTTTAGGGGAGCAGAACTAATGGTACAGATTAACATAATCTGAAATAGTCATCACATTTAGTACCTGATTGCACATCCTGTGCATTCGATGGCTGAACTGAAGATGGCTGCAGTACAGGCCTGGCAGAGCATCACCAGGGAAGATACCCAGTGTCTGTTTGTTTTGGGGGATTTTTGTTCAGTTGGATTGACGTCAGGTGTTTGACTTGGCCGGTCCGAAACATTCCCCTTTTTGGCCCTGAAAAACTCCTTGGTTGCTTTAGCGGTGTTTGGGCTCATTGTCCTGCTGCAAGGTGAAGCACCATTCAGTGAGTTTTGAGGCATTTGGTTGAATCTGAGCCGATAAGATGTTCCTGTAAACTTCAGAATTCATCCTGCTGCTGTCAGCAGTCACATTATCAATAGAGAGAAGTGAGCCAGTTCCAGTGGCAGCCACACATGCCCAAGCCATAGCACTACCTCCACCATGTTTCACAGATGAAGGGGGTGCTTTGCATAGTGATCAGTTTCTTTCTTTCTCCACACTTTCCTCTTTCCATCACTTTGGTATTGGTTAATACTTGTTTCTTTGTCTTTAAGATTTACTCTGAACTCAAAAAAAAATAAATAAATTAAAAAAAAAGTACATACAAAAACTGCAAACTGTAACCTGGCCGTTGTGTTCTTGAGTCAGTGGTTTGCATCTTGCAGTGAACCCTTTGACGTTATGCTGGTGTAGTCTTCTCTTCATGGTCGTCTTTGATACATCTACGCCTAGCCTATATCCTGGACATTGTTCTTGATCTGTTCGACGGTTGAAGAAGGGTTTTTCTTCACAACCGAAAGCGTTCTAAAGCTGACGGTCTGCATTTATAACTGTCCCAGTACTTTTGCAGTTAACAGTGACAGCATGTAGTGCTATCAGTCTTAATATCTTTAAGAATTCCAGATAGATTCTGTATTTAAGCATAAGCCATTACGTTTCCTCGTAGATTCTTTTCACGCTGTCGCCATGGTTCAGATTCCGCCACGGCACCCTAGGATCGCACGGGACTTAACTCGCACGTCGTTGCCTCGGCGATGGCAACAATGTTGAAACCTCCACGACTTCAGCGTCACGACTGCTTCTGACATGTGGTCTGCAGAGCCAACCTGCAGTGTAGAAATGAACGGTGAATATAAATGCGAGTTAACGGTTTTAGCCCCAAGTAGTTTTATTTGAGTGCTGTACGGCGGTCCAGCAGACCTTGGCTTTCGAAACCTTGAATGATCAAGCCAGTCCCAAGTTAGAGACAGCCCTGGTATTTATGTTTTGGCACTACTGTGTGAAGTTGTGTGTAAAGTTGTGGTCAGGGTAGAAGTGTGTAAAGTTGTGTACAGGCCGGGCACAATTGTTTGTGAAGTTGTGCTTGGGGCTCAGTGGTGTGATGGTGAGACGAATCAGAACTACAGTGATATGTAATAAGTTTTAAATAATAGAGGTCTGTGTGTTTCTCTATGGGAAGCTGTTTGTTTGCCCTCACAGAGATGGCTGGAGGGCAGAGAGAGAGAGAGGGGAAGAGAAAGGGAGAGAGAGAGAGAGAAAGGGAGAGAGGGAGAGGAGATCTGCGGGTGAGAGGGGGGAGAGGAGGGGGTGACAGGCCCCTGACCCCTCTCCCCCTCCTCTCCTTTGTCTCTCTTCTCTCTCTTGTCCCCTTCTCTTTTCCTCTGCTCATCTGGTCTCTCTCTTTCACCCGCTCTCGTCCTACTCACATTCCTCCTGTCTTCCCACCTTCACCCTCTCCCCCCTCACCTGCTCTCTTCTTCTCCTTCTTTCCCCGTTTTTTAATCTCTCCGTCTCCCCCCTCCTCATTAAATACTTTTCTTTCATTCTTTGTTTTTTTCTAGATTTTGCCAGTGCTCCAGTGCTTTTATCTGCTGTGTTATCCTGCACTCCTTTTCCCTTCTTTGTTTCACTCCATTCTCTCTCTCTGTATCCCTCCCTCTCTCTCCTGCTCTCCCTCTCTCTCTGTCCTGCTCTCTCCCCTCAGTGGAGATGGCGGGGGTAAATGGCTCTAATTGAAATTCTTTGCATGCTGCCTGGGAACGGGTAAACTTTGTGGAAGAACAAGGAAAGGGGGGGGTGGCAGAGATTGTGAAAAGATTATCCCCCCCTCCACTCCACTCACAGAGAGAGAGAGAGAGAGTGAGTGTGTGCGTGTGTGTGTGTGTGAGAGAGAGAGAGAGAGAGAGAGAAAGAGTATGTGTGTGTCAGAGAGAGAGAGAGAGAGGGAAAGCGAGCGAGTGTATGTGTGAGAAAGTTTGTGAGTGATGGAAAGAAACGGAAAGGAGAGACTTTCGACGCTAACTTTCCGATGGAAAACTATCCTCCGGTCGTCTGTGCCCTCCCTCCCTCTGCTCTCTCTCTCTCTCCTTTGTCACACCCCCCCCCCCCCCTCCATCTGTCGCTAGGGCCCCTCTCAGACTCAGTAACAGTGTTACTGGGGTTGGCAAGTGGGGGGGGGGGATTTTAAACCCCATGTGGTGCGATGGAGCCCCTCTCTGTCCCTCTGTCTAACCTCCTGTGTCCCCACCCCCTACAGGTCGATGACGCCATGCTCATGTTCGACAAAACAACCAATCGGCATCGAGGTGAGATTCCATCTGCTTCTGCCCACCGCCACGACTGTGAACAAGTACAAATACAAACTTACTCAGCTGCAGTTCCTGTAGTGCACTTTCATTTTCATTTACGTGGTCAATATGCAAAAATATACGAACAAAGCATTTTGCCCTGTACAGCAGGATCTGTTGAGCACATAAAAAGTAGATATAATTATGATATAATAATGATTGCAACCAGATTCATAATTGGAGGGTGGTTCTTAGTGCAGAGATGTCCTCCATGGTCTGGTATCAAATCCAGGTGACCCGTGTTTGGTCGTAGTATCACCCAGAAATTAGGGGTTTCAGTCAGGAGTGTGGCTTGTGATTGGCTGTCGCGTGGGAGGGAGTGGTCTGAGGGTATTTGGGTGACACGCCCAGATGTGATGTTTCTCGGTGGTCGCCGTTCTCTCCTCTTCGTCTACTCCTTTCTCTCCTCTCTCGTGTCCTGTCCTCCCCTCTCCTCTCTCCTCCTCTCCTCTCCTCTCTCGTGTCCTGTCCTCCCCTCTCCTGTCTCTCCTCTGCTCTCCTTCCCTCCTCTCTCCTCCTCTCTCCTCTCCTCTCTTGTGTCCTGTCCTCCCCTCTCCTGTCTCTCCTCTCCTCTCCTTCCCTCCTCTCTCCTCCTCTCTCCTCCTCTCCTCTCTCCTCTCTCGTGTCCTGTCCTCCCCTCTCCTGTCTCTCCTCTGCTCTCCTTCCCTCCCCTCTCCTCCTCTCCTCTCCTCTCTCGTGGAGGTGAGAAGGAGGGAGGCTGTGCTAATTAACCAGGCTGTTAATCGGGGCTCAGAGTAAGCCGTCTCAAAGCCCCCCCTGACCGATCGATTGTGACGGGCGGCAGCTTGGCCAAATCCCACGGGCTGCTGCAGGGGGGAGGGCTCGCGTTTGAGATGGGAGGGGCCAGCGAATTAGAATCTTTAAAGGGCTCCAGGGTAACATGAGGAAATGCACTGCAGTCACTCAGCTGTGCTCCTGTGAGCATTACTTACTGAAATCAGCACAGATGCTCTACTTACCGAAATCAGCACAGATGCTCTACTTACTGAAATCAGCACAGATGCTCTACTTACAGAAATCTGCACAGCTCCTCCAATTATGGAGTCAGCACAGATACTCTGCTTACTGAAATCAACACAGATACTCTGCTTTATGAAATTAGCACAACTACAGAAATCGGACTAGTTACTCCACTTACAAAAATCAGAATGGATACTCAAATTACTGAAATCAGCACGGATACAGAAATCAAACCAGTTTCTCCATTTATAAAACTCAGAACAGATACTTAGTGTGCATAGTGTATGTTAGTCTGACAGTGCATGTTTCAGTGTGTGTGTTTCTGTGCTTCAGGTTTTGGTTTTGTGACGTTTGAGAATGAGGATGTGGTGGAGAAGGTGTGCGAGATCCACTTCCACGAGATCAACAATAAAATGGTAAGATGCACCACTATGCCCCACCCACAACACTGTGTGCCCCGCCCATTAGATCAGAGAGAATGACACGCCATCCTGCCCTTCCCCTAGCCCATGTGCGGCTGTGTGTGTGTGTGTGTTTGTGTGTGTTTGTGTACACATGTGCAAGCATGTACGAATGTGTGTGTATGTGTGTATATTTATGAGTGTGTATGTGTGTGTGTATGTATGAGTGTGTGTGTATAGGTGTGGAACTGTAAAAAGGGCTGTATTCCATACTCAGGTCCCCTGATATGGATGTAAAAACCCTTAAATTAATGCTGACAGTCTGCACTTTATCTTTATATTCATTGTTTTATTTCAAATCCAGTGTGCTGGAGTAGAGCCAAAGCAACAAAAATTGTGTCACTACCCCAAAACTTTTGCTTTTGACTGTATGTGTGCGTGTGTGCGTATGCGTGTGTGTGCATGTGTGTGTGTGTGTGTGTGTGTGTGTGTGCATAATGACCTTCACCTTGGTGTGTTTTTTTTTTTGTGAAGGTGGAGTGTAAGAAGGCCCAGCCCAAGGAAGTGATGTCACCGACTGGTTCAGCGAGGGGGCGAACCCGGGTCATGCCTTATGGGATGGATGCCTTCATGTTGGGAATTGGCATGCTGGGTAAGACTGTGCGGCCCGAGTAACTCCACTGCACACCATGTCCTCCCAGGGCTGGGGAGGGTAAGCAGCTGAGCAGTGTGTGCAATTGGCCTGCTGCAGAACTCTGCTGCCATCTGCTGGTCGAGCCAAGTAACCGCACCTCACTTTATCTCGCTGAACCGAGCCCTATTCTGAGCGCCTTTTTGTAATGAAGCAGGTGCCCTCACCTGAGATAAACATGTGAGGACTGTCCATTATTTTCAGTGAGGAGCATGCTTCTTTAAGTATTTACATATCTGGAATACTTCATATGCTGGTAAAATTGCAAAACACTCATGCCCATCCTTAAGAATTTTCCTGCAAAACATTGTGATGCAGCCAAAATGTACAAAATTGAATTTTTTTTTGAATACTGGTAAAAAAAATAATGTGTACTTTTAAATTGTTAGTAATACGCAAGCATATTATTTGTGTCTAAAGAGTTGAAGTATTGCAAAGGTTTAATTGACACAGGTCTGTTCCTCATCAACTTGTCCTTTATGTAAATAGAACGCGTCACTCTGTCCTGATTGGGCAGGGGATTTCTCCGCCTCTCGCGATTGCTTGGCCTGTGTGTGGGATAGTCGCACACTGGCCGTGTCAGGTGTGTGCCAGGCGTTTGATGCCAACGCCAATCTCTCCTCTGTTCCCGCAGGTTACCCAGGGTTCCAGGCGGCCACCTACGCCAGCCGAGGGTACACGGGCATTGCTCCCGGATACACCTACCAGTTCCCTGGTGAGCTTCCGCCCCTCCTCTGCCGCAGTGATTGACGGCTGGTTTGTAGGGAAGCGGTTCAGAGAGGCGGAGCCTGTTCAGAGCCAGCGAGGAGAAGCCGTGCCCCGTGCTCTGTGGTGTCGGTGCTTCTGCGGTTGGGTGGTGGTGGTGGGGGCGAGAATGCCGTGTGAGAGGCTGTCTGTCACTTCCTGTTGCGTCTGTTCTGTGGTCTCTCCTGCTCGATGTCTTTAGAACACAGCAGGGTTTAGCACAATACAAACATGCACAAGCACACATACATGTGCATACATATACTCAAACACACTCGCACACACACACACACATCTACATGTGCATGCATATACTCACACACACACACACACACGCACACACACACATACACACACATACATGTGCATACATATACTCACACACACACACACACGCACACATACATGTGCATGCATATACTCACACACACACACACGCACACATACATGTGCATGCATATACTCACACACACACACACGCACACATACATGTGCATGCATATACTCACACACACACACACACGCTATGTACACAGATGTCACCACTGGCTGCTGGTAAATTTAAAAGACTTTGCTGTCATGTGTTTGTGAGTGTGTGGAGTGCAGTGTGTGTGTGGGTCCGTGTAGGAGGGCTGTCTGATTCAGTGTCTGTATATTCCTCAAATTGGGGGGGATATATAAAGGTTTTTCCAGTTTGTTCAAAGTAGTGTATGAATATGTAATTTTCCATCGTATGTGTTCTTGAAACATCTAACGTGTTCCATGTTTCAAAACGTTGCTTCTAAATAAACCTTTTTCTCACTGGTGCATAGCCAATCAGGCTGTAACTTTTTGTAAAAAATAAAAATAAAAAAATTACGAAATGTGATTATTCTGCAGTAAGATATGATGATGTGTGGAAAGAATCCTCTTGTGAGTGTGCATGTGCACGCATGCGTGGCTTGTGTGCGTGCGGGGTGCGTACACGCATACAGGCTGTTAAAGTGCTCTCTTTCTTCTCTAGAATTCCACTTAGAGAGGACCCCCCTTCTACAGACATCCCACCCCCCCGAGCTCACAGGTCAGTCCATCTGAGCTTCTCAACCGGCCGGGTCTCTGTGTGTCTGTCTCACTCTAAGACCTGAAACAACAAGTGGGTCTGGCATAGCTCCCAGCATGCAACACGTTTACACAGCATAACATATATCCCATTACAGCTCAATGTTACAGTATGGCATCTTCCCCATTACAGCTCAGTGTTGCAGTATGGTATCTTCCCCATTACAGCTCAGTGTTACAGTATGGTATCTTACCCATTACAGCTCAGTGTTACAGTATGGCATCTTCCCCATTACAGCTCAGTGTTGCAGTATGGTATCTTCCCCATTACAGCTCAGTGTTACAGTATGGTATCTTCCCCATTACAGCTCAGTGTTACAGTATGGTATCTTCCCCATTACAGCTCAGTGTTACAGTATGGTATCTTACCCATTACAGCTCAGTGTTACAGTATGGCATCTTACCCATTACAGCTCAGTGTTACAGTATGGCATCTTCCCCATTACAGCTCAGTGTTACAGTATGGCATGTTACCCATTACAGCTCAGTGTTGCAGTATGGCATCTTCCCCATTACAGCTCAGTGTTACAGTATGGCATCTTACCCATTACAGCTCAGTGTTACAGTATGGCATCTTACCCATTACAGCTCAGTGTTACAGTATGGTATCTTACCCATTACAGCTCAGTGTTACAGTATGGTATCTTACCCATTACAGCTCAGTGTTACAGTATGGCATCTTACCCATTACAGCTCAGTGTTACAGTATGGTATCTTACCCATTACAGCTCAGTGTTACAGTATGGTATCTTACCCATTACAGCTCAGTGTTACAGTATGGTATCTTACCCATTACAGCTCAGTGTTACAGTATGGTATCTTACCCATTACAGCTCAGTGTTACAGTATGGTATCTTACCCATTACAGCTCAGTGTTACAGTATGGCATGTTACCCATTACAGCTCAGTGTTGCAGTATGGTATCTTACCCATTACAGCTCAGTGTTACAGTATGGTATCTTACCCATTACAGCTCAGTGTTACAGTATGGTATCTTACCCATTACAGCTCAGTGTTACAGTATGGTATCTTACCCATTACAGCTCAGTGTTACAGTATGGTATCTTACCCATTACAGCTCAGTGTTACAGTATGGTATCTTACCCATTACAGCTCAGTGTTACAGTATGGTATCTTACCCATTACAGCTCAGTGTTACAGTATGGCATCTTACCCATTACAGCTCAGTGTTACAGTATGGCATGTTACCCATTACAGCTCAGTGTTACAGTATGGTATCTTACCCATTACAGCTCAGTGTTGCAGTATGGTATCTTACCCATTACAGCTCAGTGTTGCAGTATGGTATCTTACCCATTACAGCTCAGTGTTGCAGTATGGCATCTTCCCATAAAACATCAGTGTTACTCTTAGGAGTGCAAAAGTGCAGTATCAATGTGATGATGGTGGCTGTGTTGTTTATGGTTCACCTCCAAGCATGATGTAATGAACCAGGGAGAACTGCACAGCTTGGGTTAGAGTTGGGGTTTGGGCTAGGGCTGACCCTCAAAGGCGCGCATAGGCGTACATACAGGTGTGTACTGCAGAATTCACCTGTCTGCCTCTTCCTGCCTTTTGTCCTGCAGCCATTCCACTGACAGCGTACGGACCAATGGCAGCGGCCGCTGCAGCAGCTGCAGTAGTCAGAGGTACAGATAGGGGGCAGTCTTCCTCCATTTTACTCCTCTCTGACTGTGTCTGTGTGCACCAGCTGCATGTGTATGGGTTCCAGGATTTGCCAGGTGTCAAAACTTTAAATTTGCAATAAATAAATGCAAAATAATAGTAATAATACGCAGTTATAATTATTATTACTCCGCTGATTTATTTCCCAGCAACTCATTAAGATATTTTTTTTTTAAACAAATTAGGAATTACAGTGAAATTGATTCTGATTTTTTTTTTAAATGAATGTCCGTTACTGGGTAAACCCTGTGAAAGAAGCTTGCTCCTTTTCTGGGCGTGTCTGAGCTCCCGCCTCTCCGCTCTCATTCGCTCTCTCAGGCGCTGGGCCCTCTCGCGCCGCAGGATTCCTGGGCACCAGCAGCCCTGGGCCAATGGCAGACCTGTATGCAGCAGCCAATCAGGACTCCGCAGTCAGTAGTTACATCAGCGCGGCTAGCCCCGCCCCCAGCACCGGATTCGGGCATGGCCTTGGGGTAAGACTCAGCACGAGCGTACACGTGACCGTAGACACGGCGCACACACACACACACACGGCGCACACACACACACACACACACATTTAAAACACAGAGTAAAGACTTGTTCTGCAGAAATGCAGGCTCTTGGCGCGTTAGCTGTCCTTTTCTGCAGCTCCTGTTATTAATCCCCAGAATGCACTTTTCTTTGTAAGTCGGTCTGGATGGATGAAGCTGCTAAATGCATGTAATGTAATGTTATACCTGTAGAGGGCAGTGTGTGAACGTGCATCTCCTCTACATCCCACAGGGTCCCCTCATTGCCACAGCGTTCACTAATGGCTATCACTAAGGAGGTGAGTCTCAGTTCTCTAAATCCTCACTAGCGGGCGCCCAGGCAGTGCACAGAGCATGCCCTTGCCCCTGTGGGTGGGACTTCATCATCACAGTGGTATCAACTTAGGGAGGCAGGGTAGGAATCCCGCCCTTCATCCTGCAAGAGTGACACCTTTGGTCACTGGGGTACCTGCAGTCTAATTGCAGCAGCTGGGAAATGTAGTCCTTTGGCAGGGAGACAGTGCAGCTGGTGGACTGCAGAGTGGAAATAAGCGGTGACTTCTGAGGAAAGTACACAAGATTGGTCGTTCCAAATTGGGGTTAAAACTCATAAAATGCTTTGTCTTTCTTTTTTACCGTTTCGTCTTATGACTGATGATCTTATTTTTGAATAGCAAATGTTGGAACTTCTTTCTGAAGCCTGCTTTTTTTTCTCTTGTTTTTCTTCAAAACTGTCAGAGCCAAATATAGGAGGGGGAGGAGCCAACTGCTGTAAGCCAATCAAATCGCTGCGTATCTCTTTGGCACAAACTGATTGGCTGCGGCAGCTGCGGCAGCTTTTCCCTTCTGGACGGAAGATCCTATGCCTCACCCCGTTTCCCATTTCTTGTACTAACGTCACTTCCCATACTAATGTCACTTCCTGTTTGACTTTCTTTCTTGTCCTGTCCCTCCTGTAAGTTTGTTTTTTTTTAGTGCAGGCTGTTATTTCCTGCAGTGAGGCTGTTGTACAGCCTCTTTTTCATATGAACAAGAAACAAAACAAAAAAAATCTTTTATAAAAGGATTTTATTGTTTTTTTTTTTGGGGGGGGGGGGGGGGGGGGGGGGGGGGGTGTCGGGTTTTTTTTTCTTGTTTTCTTTTTTTTTTTGTTTTGTTTTTTATCATTTTTTTGGATCTCTTATTTTGGGTTAAGTATACATATGTGTCTGATAGTAAAACCATTGTCACAAGGTCACGAAGAGGAGGAGCAGAGAACATTGCGATGCGTTTGCGTTTCTCCAGTTACGGAATCAACTAATTTGTGCGATTTGCTGTTTGTGTCACACTGTTGGGTTCTTAATGAATTTTCACGCGACAGAAAATTTGATTTAAAACCACAATCTTTGTTTAACAAAAAAAAAAGATGAAAAAGGATAAAAGAAAATGTATATTTTGGTAGTTTTTAAACAAAGCGTTTGTAATAATAATATTAATATTAATCAAGAAGGTATTTTTCAGTAACTGGTTTTGAACAATGTTTTATTTCTTCATGTAAGATATTGTACATAAGACTTAGCGTTTTGAATTTTGCTGGACAGAGGGGTGGGAGTTTATTTAAACTGGAAATGCCAGCTTTGCATAAAACACCCTGAATATTGACTACCCAGTGTGCACTCGCACAGCTGAGAGACAAAATGGGGGCAGTGGGGGCTGTTCACTGGAAAGCAGAGTCTTCACTTGCTGTTATTTTTGTACAGGCGGTAACAAAGTCAGCAAACCCAAACTAGGAGTTGATTTCACGGTTCTCCGTGCAGTCCTTTACCTGGAAGCATGAGGTGGGGCTAGTTTGTCCGGCCGGACCGTTTCCCTGGGTTTGCATGTTTTTCAGAGAACAGCCCCAGGAAGCCTCCAGTGAAGGTGTGCTCGGGTTATAATCCCCAAACCCTTCCCCCCTTCCTTTAAAAGGCCAGACCCCACCCTCTCTTTCAGAAGAACTGCCCTTGCTGTTGTGAAGGAAAGGGAGGAGGGTGTTCATTTGAGAGATTTGGGCTGGTGAGGTGGTATTTTCAATATGAAAGTGATGTTGGGTAGGGAGGCGGGGGGGGGGGGGGGGGGGGGGGGGGGGGGGCACATGGGGGATTAGCGCTGGTGCTTCCTTCAGTTTGGGCCAGTGATGGATCCCATTATGGGATTCAGGGTGGAGGAGGAGGGAAGCTCTTACCTTAGTACTTTTTTTGGGGGGGTTGGGGTGGGGGTGGGGTTTTGTGTATGTACATTATTCTGCACGTTTCTCTTCTGTTGATTTTATTTTGTTGTTTATGAGTCTTTTTTTTTGTACTGTTCCGTTTACAGTAACGATCACTGACTAATGAAGGACAAACCCGCACAGCAGGGGATTCTGGGAGCTATCTCTAAACCCGCTGTACCCTTCCTCTTTAACTCTGAGTGCACGTGCGTGCGTGCGTACGTGTGTGTCTGTGTGTGTGTGCGCGCGCATGTGTAAGGTGGGGTGGGGTGTTTCTGCATGTACCCATGTGTGCACACGAGCTCAGGGGGCTCATTCATGTATTCTGTTACATTTGAGCAACTTGGCAGATGCTCTTATCCAGGGCAACTTGCACAGCTTGAGTTATTTTATTTTAAAGTCCATTTACACAGCTGGATATGTACTGAAGCAGGTCAGGTTAAGCACATCCCTCAAGGGCATGTTGGCAGTGCCTCACCAGGGAATTGAACCTGCAACCTCAGACTTAGGAGTCAGTTCCCTAACCGTAATGCTACATGTCCCCCAACCCAAACGACCCCCCCCCCCCCCCATCGTATCCTTTGAGGGAAAAGGTTGTGGTTGATTTATATGGATTTCGGAGGCCATCGTTGCTGGAACTCCTGTCGGCGGGTGTGGGGTGGGGGCGGGACAGCTGCTGGAATTAGTGGTACATGAGGGATATAGGAGAAGGCTTTGTGTGATGCGCAAATATACAGGAAGTTACACACTGCCATGGACTACCCTTTGTATGGCATTGTCCGGCCCTTTAAAGGGCCTCCTACCATCAGAGGTCACCCCTGCTGTACATGGTCCCCCACTGTAAAGGGTCCCCCAGGGTACAGGGACCCCCGTTGTAAAGGGTCCCCCAGGGTACAGGGGTCGCTGTTGTAAAGGATCCCCTGCTGTAAAAAAGGGTTCATTCACAGACCATTGTTTTGTCCTCTGAGCTCATGGCAGATTCCAGCCAGGCTAACGGCGTGTAGCTCGTCACAGACGTGTCTGTCCCTTTACACTTCCTCACACACACACAAACTGAGCAATAGCGGGGCTCCTGTGTGCACGAGTCCCGAGCTACTGTAGGAATATACACTGTCTTCCACTTCCTCTGAACAGCGCTGCGTAACACCTTCGTAAGCCCACGTCTATAACCGCTCGTAAGCAATTAATGTCGTTGTCATGGACTCCGTAAGGTCAAATGCCGGCGTTTGTGTGTATCGCTAAGTTACGCCACTGGATGTTCTGATCTAGTCTGCCGTAGCAACATCTGTTATCATGTGACTGATGACACAGTCCTTACTATGACTATGTCAACTGGCAGGAATGTTCATAGAGGTGTATTTGGTGCTTATGAAGGTGTTATGGGCCTCTGGTGAAGGACACTCGATCAGAAGTGCTGCCGTCGACTTCCGTAAGGAAGCCCCCTGTCTCCCCTGTCTTTTGTGCGTTACTTTTAAAACGTCACCCCTCATTCCCAGAAACGAAATACGTTCTCTTGCATTGACCAGCAATAAGGGAGCCCCTGTTAAACTACTGCTTGACACAAACACTGTAGCTTTTTAAACCCAGGTGAAAATCAATGAACTCTGTTTAAACAAAGTAGTAATAATGACAGGAATGACAAGGGCATTATGATTTTTATTTTCAGGAAAATGTTGTACATTTTGCAGGAGAAGCTGTACATTTTTCTTTGTAACAGATTTTATTTTGGGGGTTGGGGGGGTGGGTTTTGGTTCGTTGTAAAAATGTCTCTCGTCCTTTTTGTCTTTGGTGTGGGGTTTGGGGGGTGGAGGGTGGGGGGAGGGGCTGAGGGTGATTGCGAGGGAAGGGAGGGTTTGGCTACAGGGGGAGGTGGGGGGGGTGGACTCTGTGATTGACGTGTGTGATTGATTCACACAAGGTCTTCACCAACCCTGAGCTCCTGTCTTCCTTTTTTTGTTTTGTTTTCTTCTTGTTTTCTCCTCTGAAAATTTAAGTTTTAAAATTCCTAATAAATTATTTTAAAACATTCCACTGCTGTCTGTGTGTGTTGGTCTGTGTCTCCTATTGCAAGGCTAATGAACGGGGGGGGGGGGGGGAAGAGGGTTGCGAAATGTTAATGTGCATTACTGCACACACATACCTGTAATGAATTACCACTAGCAGGCCAGCTAGTCTGAAGGTGTCAAAGTTTTTAAATAACTGCTTAACTTATTTTTCCAGTTTCTGATGACAGAACATGCAACTGCTTTTAGCTTGTTTAGCTTGTTAGCAAGATTCTATTGGAAATGAGAGAATTTGGGAGGTTGTATCATTATGGACAGTGTTGGAACTGCATATAGAGCCTCAAAATGACTTAATTTAGTAAACGATAGCATTCATTAGGGGTCCCAACCGCAAAGCTGCTGGGACTCTATTGTAATTGCTCTGGTGTTTATTATTTTGAAAATGGTAATAGGAAGTAAAGTAGCATTCTTATGGAGGTCAGGAATCTGTTTAAAACCTGTTAAAATGGTGCCAGTTGGCCTTGTGGGTACGCTATAACAGATACTTGAAAATTAAAATTTTGAGAAAACAAAACCCTTAACCCAAAAATACCTACGATGGTACATGGTTGTATCTCCTCCCCAGGAACAAATTTGCCCCTAGGATTAAATTAGTCTGCCATGATTTTCCCCCCTTTTTGATTTTAAAAATAAAACACTGAACATCTCCACGGCCGTTTGACGTACTGGCATTTACACTAATATGTTTACAGGAGTTCACAGAAAGCTTCCATGCCAAAGAACATGGCCGCAGTAAGCCAATGCACTTTCATAAAAATTCTCTTGAATCTTACACAATTTCACATAAAATGATGTAACTTGGTAGACACATTGCCAGTCGAAGGCTCCAACTTTACAGCATTAGCCAAAAATCGAAACAAATGGGAGCTCAAAATGTGAAACATTTTTTTAAATGCTAATAAATTCATAGTTATTATACAGAGATCTTTTAACTTTCTGCAGTGACCAATACCTTCATTAAGAACATATTTTATGGTCCTATGAATTGCTCCAGTCATTAATTGGCTGCCCTCTTAGATGCTTTATTTTCACTTTTTCTGCTTGTTTTAGATATAAATGAGTATGGCATCAACAGGGACTGATAAAAACCCATCAAACTTGGCAAGTTTGTAGAGGTTCACAGTGAGTAAAACCCCCTGAATATGGTGCAGGTCGGCCACATGATGGTGCTATTACCGAGACTTGAATGTGCACACTTTGGAAGCATTGGATTCTTGACGCATATGATGTAGAGTCACACGATTCGGTACAAAGGTAGATCTCCTCACAAGGAACAAATCTTCCCCATGGACCCATGGAGTCCACCACATTGGAAGTCTGCCATTTTGGTTTTTAAAAATAAATTATTACACATCTTCTCCAAGACCCCCAGATTCTCTAATGCCCCACCTGCCACATTTCTGTTCAAACTGGTTCTATTAGGGTGAAAAGAATCTCACACATACCTGCAAAAACATATGACCGTCTCTCCTCTCCCTCTCAGAACCATAGCACAAATATGAAAAAATATGTCAAATTAAATATTTAAGATTAAAGTTCTCTCTCTTTGTCCTCTCCCTCCCCTCTCTCACTCTTTTCCTCTCTCCCCTCCCTCTCTCTGAGGGGAACGGGTAAAAGAGGGGGGTGGGGGGGTTGTTGGGGATAATATTTACCCCTAAAATAATTACGTCAGCGCCCCTCTGTCTCAGTCACCCCCTGCCTCCTCCAGCTCTCAGGACTCCTCAGGACTGCTCTGCTCACTTCTTAAACTTTTTATTTTTATTTTCCTCTCGCTCACTCCCTCCATCGCTGGTGTCTCGGCCGCTCTCCCTCCTTTAAAGCCTCTGCTGCCCGCCCCCTCCCCTTTGGTTCGGCTCGGCTCGGCTCGGCTCGGTTCGGCTCGGTTCGGCTCGGCTCGGCTCGGCTCGGCTCGGCATGGCGCGGATGTCTGGTCCCATGTCTCTCGGGGCGGTGCGGGGGGACATGAAGCGGTCGTGGAGCCACAGTTTGGACCACAGCCTGGAGGGCGAGTCCCAGGACGCCCCCCCGCTGCGGAGCTACCTGCTCCTCACCATCTTCACCTGCTTCTGCCCCGCCTACCCCGTCAACATCGTGGCCCTGGTGTTCTCCGTGATGGTGAGTGTGGTGCGGCGCGTGTGTGTGTGTGTGTTAGGGTTAGGGTTAGAGTGTGCATGCGTGTGCGATCGATTCCAGGTTCAGCAGGCACGGTTTGCTAAAGGTTTGTTAAAAACGAGTGAGGACTCCGGACTGCGCCGTCTAGGCAGTGACCGGCGCCGCGGGGCGGCTGCAGCGGGCTGAGGTCCCGGCGCCTGTTTCAGAAGGCTAAACATCGCTCTTAGGTTTCTTAAGCATGTAGCGTGCACTCGCGTTAAAAAGCCCGAGGTATTCCTTCAGGGAGGTATTAATACACGTCTGGCAAGAGTTGCAAGGAAAAATTATTTTTACAAACGGCCTCGGTGAAGGGTTCCTGCAAGCGCATGCGGTAACCTTTTTCAGAAACATGTATCACCTCTTGACTTTCAAGTGTCAAGTAACCCGCAGTAAACAGGCATGAATTGTTACGAACGTTCGTTACAGCTTTTATGTCACCCTCAGGGCTGTGGTGTAGCCGTTATGGTGCAGGGCTGTGGTGAAGTTTCTGGTTAATTTGTCTCAAAGGGGGGGAAAAGAAACCCTTAGCAACACTTGAGAGCACATGAGGAGTTTGGAAGAGAAATGGGATGAAAGGAGAGAAAGAGGAGTCCTGCGTGTGCAGGAATGTGTTGTGGGGACGGGCTGTGAATTCAGACCCCTTCACTTTTTTTTTGGGGTGTGAGTTCTGCTGGGTGTCCTGATGAGCTAAGCAGCTGCCCCCTCCCCCCCCCCACTCCCCCAGACAGCCACAACATGCTGACACATATCACAGCACACGGTATCCTGTCTCAGCCGGTCCGTACGCCCACGCACACGTAAACACGCTGCACTCTGACGCAGACGCGCGTAAGCGTACTGTACCTCTTAGGCCTGTGTGCACACATTAGCTCTTACACGGACCCACACTGGCACACACATACATTACATTGCATTTACTCTTATCCAGAGCGACTTACATTGTATCCAGTTATACAGCTGGATACATACTGGAGCAATGCAGGTTAAGTGCCTTGCTCAAGGGTACAACGGCAGTGTCCCACCGGGGAATCGAACCTGCGACCTTTAGGTTACAAGTCCAACTCCTTAGCCATTATACTACGCTGCCGCCGCCACACATACTACACTGCCGCCACACGATTCACACACACCTTTTCTCTTACACACACACACAGTCATATTCATACATACACTGCGCACATGCTCAAGTACACTAAATGAAGTGATGTTGCCAGCTTCAAATTCAGCATTGTTTATACTGTTCGCTCTGTATTGCTGAACCTCAGCTGTGGGTGTGGTTGTTTGTGTGGGTCTCATGCACCCTGCCTGCTACCTGTAGATCTGCAGTGAGGATGACATTCCCCTGACATGAGGCAGTGTAGTATAATGGGAGAGAAGCTGGTCTTGTAATCTAAAAGTCACAGGGTTGATCCCTGGGTAGGACACTGCCGTTGCACCCTGCTGTAGTACCCTTGAGCAAAGTACTTAACCTGATTTACTCCAGTATACACCCAACTGCACAAATGGATGCAATGTAAAAATGGATGTTGTGTTAAAAAGCTGTGTACATCACTGAAAGAAGAGTGTCTGCTAAATGGCTGTAATGTAACGTGTGCTTTTTTCAATGACATCTTGACCAGAGAAAGAGAGATGTGGGTTGGAAGACTGTGTGTGGCACATAGTGGGTTTACTATTGAAGGAGGAAAGCCTACAGCTATAAATTTAGAGTGGAGTAGAATTCATAAAATGCATAAAACTAATACACACAAAATGATGTGTGGGTGAAAATTCCATGTGCAATAACTTCAAGCTATGTGCTTGTGTACCCATCTCAAGCGACAATATGGCTGCATTGTTAAATGTGTTACAGTGATGATGCCTTTTTGTAGGCCAACCCAGACTATGCCCAGATGTTTCTTCCGCCATGGGTTGCCTTGTCAGATTTCCAATGCTTTTTCCTTCCCATAGGAATTTTGTTTTCTGGCGAAAAATAAAGTTGTGGTTATGCTTTGTTCTAGGAGATAAATTACACCCATTAACATCTCAACTGCGAATTTCGAAGCCATTATTTGCTTTAAAAAACTAGGTTGCTCATTTCTAAAGAACATCCGGGGACTTCCAAATAATATTAATAGTTACATTTTATAATGCAGTACATATTTCACAGTATTTTCATTTAGTTCCCTCCGGGTCATGTTCAGCGCAGTGCTCTGTCAGCGTTAACAGGAGTGCTTTTGCGTTGGTCTGTCTTGCTTTGCTTATAATCAGTTGTTCCAGATTAAACCGGTTTGCTGTTTGGGCAATGAATGTAAAGTGAGAGGAGAAAACGAGCCTTCGGATGGTGGAATGACGGAGTATTGAAGGCGGAAGAGGACGTCCTAAAAACGCGAGTCATATGCTCAAGGTGCATTGCTGAAGCACGTTTTTTTCATGCAAGGAGGCGCCCCTGACTCTTTGGCCGAAATTGCGCTGACTCACGCGCCCATCCCGGGGAAACAGGATCTCCTCTGACCTCCAGCGCACTTAATATACCCCCACCCCCTGCAGGGAGGGTAGGGCGGTGCTCAGTTCGTGAGGCGTGGTTACATTCCAGTATTTTACATAATAGACAATAAGAGGATCGTTTTTGGCTGGACCGCAACTGCGGGGCCAGCCCTACAAACGCGAACGTCTGTGACTGAGTGACTTTAACCCGTTAACCCCCCCCCCCCCTCTCCTGGGGCTGCTGGGGTTTCAGCTGCCAGGTGGATAAATGGTGAATGGTAGGTCCGGTCTGACAAGCACATTAACAGCGATATCTAATTGCAAACACTACTGTTTAATGAAACGCAATACTTGTCTGTTTGCATTGCACAACCTGCATTCTACTCACACATAGTAAAGATGTACTCTTTCTTTCTCTCCTTTCTCTCATTTCTTCCCTTATTTTTCTCTTTCCATCTCTACATCTCCTTGCCCGCTCTTTCCATACTTACCAACTCCCCCCCCCCCCCCCGTTATCTCCTCAATCTCTTCTCCCATCTCCCTTTCTCACCCCTCCCATTCCCTCTATTGGTCTTCCCACTGTCTCTTGCTCCTTCTCTCTCCCTCCCTTTCTCTCCCTCAGTCCAGAAACAGTTATTTTGAGGGGGATTATGAGGGTTCTCACAGGCTGGGTCAGAAGGCTCTGCAGGTGGCCATTGCCTCCATCATCATCGGCCTTCTGATCATCGTGATCTTCTGCTCCGTGCACTTCACCACGGTAAGGGCACGAGAATGGAGCGTGTGTGCGTGTGTGTGTGTGTCTGTGTGTGTGTGTGTGTGTGTGTGTGCGTGTGTGTGTGTGTGTGTGTGTGTGTGTGTATTTAGTTGACTCTAATGATGTGTATCCTGTTCTTCTGTATGTCTGTTTTTCAGAAAGACCTTTAGATGAAAGACACTGGGGAGGCAGGGGTTGGATGATGTTGGGGTTTAGAACACTGTGTGGGATCTCCCCTCTCCACCTCAGCCTAATAACTGTCCCCCAGAAGAGGACAATAACTGTAGCACTCCCTGAACAATCCTAATAATGTACAATCCTACTGTCCACCCTCCAGAACCCCCCCCCCCCCTCCCCCACCACCCACACACACATACACATCACCGCATACACTCACAAAACAAAATGTCCATTGCTGAATCAACTCTGACAGAGTCAATTTACCCTAGAGTGTATTTGATGCCACTTAGGCTCATAGAAAAAAGGAGTAACTGTTTTTGCTATAACGGTTCGGTACATTAAAACTACTTTCATTTAATATGAACATGTAAACAGTGGCTAACTGGCCATAAGTTCTTGATGAACAAAGTAAGGCACATTAACACTTTTGTATATGGTCTTTCTTTCTTAAATATGATTATGGTATTACAAAAAGTACAGTATGTCAATATTTCTGCAGTTGTAGTTTGCTTAAAGGTGTTTGCATATGCTTAAAAGCCATATTCTCTAAAACAGAGTATGGTCACAGATCTGCTGCAATAAAAACTACAATGGAATTTATTACCTCTGCCAAAGAGGTTTTGTAATGACGCCTGTCCGTTTGATCATTTATCTGTCCAACATATCTGAAAAAGCAAGGGCCAGATTGATATGAAATTTGCTGTACATATTCATGTTCCCAAAAGGGAGAAACCTATTGATTTTGGAGACCCCATGGCTTTTCTATAAGCGCCACCATCCTCTATGCGCTCTACTGAGTGCATTCTTTCTAGTTATTGCTTGAGCCCGGTCTGAATCTGCAGTGAAAAGGTCCTTCAATGCCTTGGGGAGAAGGGCTTGTGCTCAAGCTTCTGTTTATCTCACTCCAGTAACAGCCATGGGTAATGCCGTCACAAACAAATTCCCATGTTCAACGGCAAAACCCCAATTAAAGTTGAGCAACGCTGGCTTGAATGATATGGCAGGGTCCTCAAGATCTGGCTTCTCATTTGTCTTTTCCAGACCGATGAAGCTGGGCCAAACTAACATCTGGTGATTCGGGTCCTTTGCTACAGTTAAGTCATATTGGGGGAAACTCGGCTGTTCTGAATTTACCACGGAGTTCAGCAGAAAAAAGTTCTATACGTGCGTTAAAGCAAGACTGCTATTGTTAAATTTGCAGCGCATGCTTAACCGAAAGTTGCATACTGAACGGTTCAGTGTGAATATGTGTATAATAACTGTATACCCCTAACAGAACTCAGTTAGAGTTAGAGTTTAATTAACACTGAAAATTTTACTGTGCACATGGAGACACACAGTTGGCAGCACAGACAGGAAAAGACACATGGATAAATGTGCAAGCAGTAAGGTTTTGGTATTTCTAATCAACCGTTGACCATACTACATGTCGAAGCAGCTGTTTTTGTCGCATCTTAGTTCAATATATAAAAAGGTTTACAAATGTATTTTTATAGATTTAATTCATATTAATGAAAGATAGTTATTCCTCTTTTACTTCACTGTGTTTATCTCATTTCATGTATTGTACTGAAAATGATTTGTACTGAAATGTCTTTAAAAAGTGAAATAATGTACAGAATGTAAAAATATGTATATTTTACTTATAGAATATAGACATGCACTTTGGCTCATGGGTGAAGCAAAAAGAGTAACATAGAAACTGTTTTGGGTGAGCTTTCAGTCTAAAATATCACAACAGTATGACATCATTGAGCTGTGAGTAAGAACACAATAAGAACAGGCCATTCAGCCATCTTGGCTTGTACTTTTTACATATGATGTCTTGGCTGTATAGCATCAGACCTGGACTAATCTAAAATAATCCATACATTAATAACTGTTCGTACATAGAAATTGTATATACTGTATATATTTCATGTAAGAGCATATCCAGTTCCCGCCCCAACCTGGAATGGCCAATCGTCTGCAACTGCAGCTGTGTACATGCGCAAACCTCGCCGATTCAGGAGTGTAGACGTCCACGGTTGTCTTCCGAAAACACGTGGTGTCGCCAGCTGCTTCTTTTCACACCACAGATAACAAGCAAGCTCGGTGCAGAGCGGAGTCAGAGGAGGACCTTTCGTTTGCAGTTTTAGCATGCAGTCCATGGGCACCTGGTCGACCAGTGGATCCCTGGACCCTCCCACACCCTAGGCGAGGCAACTGCCGATTGCACATCGCCTCATGGAGCTACCAGCCATAGTTAGCACTGGCATGGTCCAGATTTGCATCCAAGGCCATGAAATTGAGAAATTGTATTGAAAATACAGATGTCAGGTGCAATAACAAACTCACGTGGGCTGAATGACCTGTTCTCAATATTGAACATTCTTATGATAGTGAATTTTGATCAAATTTTTCTGGTGCTTATGATTTCCCATCTCAAGTTGTCTGTAAGTATATCTGTTCTCACTTTCGATCTGACTGCTTTTGTGATTGTACATTTTAGTTGATCTGTACCTCTAGAATGTTCTGGAATCAGACTGTTCCTTTTATATAAGAAAAGGTTAAAGATGTTTTTGGGATATTAACACAGACTCAAGAAACTTTTTACATGTGTATGTGTGCTTTGTGTTATTTTTCTAATGTTTAAAAGTGGTTGCCACTTGTACATGTAATGTCATTTAAATATTGTGGAATTGTCAAGAAGATGTAAATGACAATGTATGTACATAATGAAATTATGAATTGGTGTATATATCTTAGACTATTTTAGATAATGTGTTCTTCCTGTACTTTAAAACGTGTGTTTATTAAAATCGCAGTTATGAATTGACAATGATTGACCAGCGTCGGTTGATTTGATTTGGGTCCTGCAGTAGGTCCGACAGCAGCGTGGTGGAATGGACAGCTGTCAGCAAACTCCGTGAGTAATAAGCAGGCTTAAGATCCAGTCTTAACCGACTCTGATATGTTTTGGCTGACGCGTAGCCTAGTTGCACATGTCACATGACATGTCCCACTGTTTTTGAAACCAGGCTATTTAATGGTTTGTCCTTCCATAAGTACATGGCGTTTCGGTTTTGAACAACAATGAATATGTACACACATTTGTATGAGGCCTACATTTAATGCCAAATCCGACGTGAGATTAGGTTTATCACTGCGACTGTGTATTTCCCTGTGAATTAAACAACGACAACTGCCATAAAACGCATCACTGCGCGATCCAGAAAGACACGCTGCTCTCTGTTCGCTTTTATTTCATCAGCGGGTGCAATTTTTTATGTTTCTCTTTAAAACACATACCGAACTCGATGATGATTATTTGCCGGTGCAGGCTATCAGAGCGCTCTGTAGCGAGTCACAGCAACTGAAGTTCATATATTTATCCGATCTGAGATGCGCACTCTGCAGAAGCGGATACGGCGCACGTTCACGACCCACCAGTCGGCATTTGTTTTCGTTTACCCGAGATTTCTAACTGTGCCAGATTTAAATTCTCCGCAGACTGTGGGATCTCGTCAGCGGCGAGTTACAGGCAGGCGCAGATGCAGACGGTGTGGCCTGGTACATCTGTACTTCTCTCCCTCTCACCACGCTCACTGTGACTGCAATCTGCCGAGTCCGGAAGATTGTGTATTCCGATATGTAATCCTATCGCCGGCCACTAGTTAAATATAGGACAGATATTTCCCAGGGCTGGCACGTAGGTGGACGGGACCTGGCGGGACGCGAGTCCGGTTATAAAACAGCGCCGGAAATGGAAACCTTTTAACAGTGATGAGATCTGCAAAATAGGCTACTTGTCTGTACATTCTATCCGTAGAATTCAAAGTGTAAACATTACAGTTCTGAAAAGCAGAAGGCTGGCTTGAAATATAATTTTAAACAGTTATTCGTCTTTGTTTCGGGGTAAAATTAATCAGTTACTATTTTGATTCTGAAATTGATTCTGTTTTTATAGGCCTATGTGCCGCTGGCATCGCTTAGTGCAATATTTAAGTTGAAACCATAAAAACGTTAGAAGTAGAAATTGTATTTCTGAGAATGTGACACTGACTTGTTAGAGACAGAACTGAGGATGGAAAGCTGATCCTACATGAGTTGTCATATCAAGGAAGTGAAGTGGATATCTGGAATTATAAGGACTACAGATTTCAGGAAATGCCTCTACAAAGAAGGCTGAGTGACAGCCATAAACTAGCTCTGCAGCGACCAGATACCACTTCTGTTTCCTCTGTTGTGTTCCATTTGATCTTATTCTGTGTTCTCTGTTTTATTTGCCTATTATGATTTTGTAAATGTAAGCACGTGTGGGAAGCTGAAGTGCAGAGTGCACTCCACGCAGCTCTCCGGGGCCAAGGTTTCAGACCCTTGCCTTATCAGATGTCCACATCCTGAGAACTATTTTTTTTTTTTTTTAATGGTAATGACAAAGATGGTGGTGATTCAGGTGTTGATGTCCATCCCTTGTTTGTGCGAATAGTAATCTGTCCCAGCGATTCCTGCCAGGCTGCCCTTGTGATCACCACCCAACGTTCTCTCAGCAACGTCATCGCCCCAGGCTTCGATTTGATTCAGAGGACTCCCACCCCACCCCACCCCACCCCATCCTGGTTTAAATCCTGGTTTGAACCCATTCATCAGTCTGTGCTCACGGACAGGCCTTTGGCCCAGAGGTCACATTGCTTTCAGTTATGCTGCCGGTGCGCGGTGTGGAAATCGGGGGCCACCACGTGATCGTTTTAGGCAGCTGAGAGAGGCACGTGTGGTCGGGGGCCACCACGTGAGACAAGCTTGTGGCCTGGAGGGGGACAAGTTTCGGAAACGGAGACATTTGGTGTCGTTCTGAGCACCCCCACCTCGTACACTGAGGAGAGACGTGTTTACAGTCCGATGATTCACCGTCCAGACAGCACAGCTGTTTGCGCTTGAGCAAGCGCCTGTGCATTTGTAGCATAACTTCCTATCGCGTCGGCGAAGACGAGGAACCGTATAGCCCTGAGAACGCTCTGATCAGAAATGTCTCATAGCCGAAGTGTGTGCCCTGATCCTGGGGAGATAAAGGATATCATGGGGGATATTCCCCTTACGAGGCCGTTGCTGTGCCTGCTGTCTGTACTCAGCCTGATGGGTAGCAGTGGGCTACACACACAAGTTAAGTGGTCCAGAGCCAGGGTCAAGTCCATTTCAGTTAGGTCAATTCAGAAAATTAGCCAAAACTCTCTAATGGGAAAAAACTAGTACAATGTTTTGTCCATTTTACATTTCAAAAATGAATTTCAATGAATTTACTGGATTAAGAAATTATGCCTGAATCGACTCCAGCCACATGGACTCATGATGTAAATACTGTCTGGGTGGCGCTTATCAAAAATAACAAATGTTAACTATTTTTTTCATGCAGGCTGTAAGTTTTGATGATACTTTCATTCTTACCCTTAGAAAATACCCGCTTATGTTTATTTTATCCTTAATTTTGGTAACTAGAAACTATTATATTTTTCTGGAAAAGAAACACCATCTTAAAGTGCTGGAAAATACTGAGAAAAATATTGCAAGCGGTATCCCACTAGGAACTTCACTCTATGAATGTTTAAATATTTAATTATTTGCTTTTTGTATTTATGTATTACATAAATATTTATTTGAACAATACATTTTGTTTATGGTTAACGGTAGAGTGCGCTATCTTGTTGAACAATAAAACATCTCTATTCGTGAGCCGGAAGTGCCCGGATAAGGGCTGGGCTACCGCTACGTAACAATGACGACGACGGTTATTTTTAATCGGACGCTGGAAAAAAAATGGCGAAATAATATCATCTCCGTCATATGTGGTGAAAACGTAGCTGCATCCCATCACAGGTATGTTACAAATGAATTGTTTCAGACCCAGGATGCTTGGTGTTTACGGGGAATGTTTGGGTGGAATAAATTCTGCTCTAGGATGCGTTTGTTATGTCTGAGGTTTTCAGGTCAGCTCTGTGGAATTTTGCAGGATAGAGATATCCTTCGCAGCGAAGGTGCATGTGTGCAGCGGAGCAGCCAGGAGCAACGATGTCAGAACGTTTCTTGCATGTGCACGCTCATGTTCTGTGCAGCAGTGGCGGGTTACAATAAACTGTAGGAAAGCGGCAGTTGTATCCTTGTCCCTGCTAATATCCTAATATCCATTAGCCCAAGTCTTTCGCTCCACTTAGCCAGCTATATACAATCTGCGCATCGGATTTAATTAGCGGCTGGCTTCAGTTGCCGGGTTGCGAAGAGGAACACCGAAAAGCATCTTATGCATGCATCACACATGCGCGCTCTCCAGCGTCATTTGCGACTTCTGGGGCGCTGTTTAGTTACATTTTGGCGAGATCTTTCTCTCTGTTTCTCTCATTACATCCCGCCCACGCGCGTGCGAGGATGAAGATCAGAGGGCGTGGGGGGTCACTTGTCCTACTTTTGCATGGCAACACACACACAAAAGTACAACAATACGAAAATGGCTTGTGTTCACGAGTGTGTGCATTTGCGCGCTGAAAAACTCACTCTGATGGTTGTCGGCAGTGTAATAGGTCGCTGGCGCACACCGCGGGACCATGGGGAACACCAACAGCGAGCGGGGCGGCATGGGTCAGGGCGAGAAGACTCACCGGAGAGACAGCCGCGGGGCCAAGGAAGGGGACCGACCCAAAATCCTCATGGACAGTCCTGAGGACGCAGATATCTTTCACGGGGAGGACCTCAAGGTAAGGCATGTGAGAGTCTGGTGTTATCGCTAGCACGCGACAGCGTCCAACTTTAGAGCGCTGGACAGTGGGCCCTGAGTGATTAACCGTGTAGTCTGTGGGGAATTGCATACCTGTGTGTGTGTGTGTGTGTGTCTGCATCAGCGTCTGTAGAGTACAGAGGCTTGAGTGTGTACATATTCAAAAAGGTGGCCCCCTAGAACCGTTTAATGGGTTCTATCTTGGCCCTAAGAAGTTTTGTTTCATTCATTCATTCATTCATTCATTCATTCATTCATTCAACTTTTTTATCCAGGGAAGTTTTTGAGAATCGATTCTATCAATCCGAAAGTATTTGGACAATGAAAAAATTCAAATTGTTTTGAAATAAAACCATGAAAATGAAGTCCACCCCATATGGATGTAAATACTCTCAGATTGAGAGAGGGAGAGAGAGAGAGAGAGAGAGATTAGGTTGTTTCATTTTGTTGCAGGTCATTTGATCACCGTATTTAGTAGGCGAATACGTGCGTTGTTTTCTTTGCCCTAGCTGTGCGGTAGGGTGTGTAATTTCTTTACGATGTGTGCGGCTCTGTGTCTCCACAGCCACCTCTGGAGAAGGAGGAGTTCTTGGCCTGGCAGGAGGGGCTGGAGGCGCAGGACAAGGGCCCGCTGGACCGGCCCACCGTTTTCCGCTGGACCGGCGACGGCAAGGACGTCTTTGTGTCCGGGTCCTTCAACAACTGGGCCAACAAAATTCCTCTGATCCGCAGGTGCCTACGTTTCGCCACCAGGGGGCAGCATAACGCCGTATTCATGAGCAGCAGTCCCATCCGACTGAAACCCCCATCGCTGCGGGGGGCTGCCATCCACAGTGATCAGTGGCAGAGTCCAGATTCGATAAAAGAGGAAATGCAGTGCTCAAACCGCCCGTGAGCAGGTGCAGCCAGAAAATAAATAAAGAACTAGCCAATGAGCAAGCGCAACTCTGAGAGCAAGAGTTGCGCTTGTTCATTGGACAGTCCAGATTCGATAGCAGACCATGGGGTCTCTCCGTGCACTGAAACAGTGCCTTAACAGTATGAGCTAGGGTAGGAATTTGGTCTTTATTAATTATATGCGCAGTAATTATGTTATTTATGCAGGAAACATTAAATCCTGGTCAACACTGGCCCATGCTTACACTTATTTGCGTGTGTTTGTGTGTATCTCAGTCAGAACACCTTTGTGGCGATAGTGGACCTGCCAGAGGGGGAACACCAGTACAAGTTCTACGTAGATGGGCAGTGGACCCACGACCCTGCGGAGGTGAGCGTCTAGCACGCACATCATCACTGTCTGACACATCGTCACTAACAGGGCTAATAACTTCTAATAGCTGACACATCATCACTAAGAGGGCTAATAACTTCTAATAGCAGACACATCATCACTAAGAGGTCTAATAACATAACTTCTTATAGCTGACACATCATCACTAACAGGGCTAATAACACTGTGTCTTATAACAGACTAGGCAACACAACCAGAGCCATCTAGAAACAGGTGGCTTGCAGAACCGAATTTTACTGCAGTAGACGCAGTAACGACAGTATTTCCTGTTATTGGAAGTGTCTTGGTTGTCCCTCCTTGGCCCACTCTCATTGGGATCTGTATTTGGGCCTCACGATTGTGGGATTTGTAGTTCATATGAACGTAGAAGGCTTGTGATGCGTTTGGATCTGCCCCACCCTCAGCCAGTGGTGACCAGTCAGCTGGGCACGGTCAACAACGTCATCCAGGTGAAGAAGACCGACTTCGAGGTGTTCGACGCCCTCATGGTGGACTCTCAGAAATGCTCGGACATGTCAGGTACCGCGGAGCTCTCCCGCCTCTCCTCTTGCACTCCGTCTCTTCCCTCACCCTCCCTCCTGCGCTCTTCTCTCCTTCTTATTCCCTCACACTCCCCCCTCTCTTCCCCCCTAAATGGCCCTGAGAGAGAGTGATGTGCCTCAGTGATCTTCATGAAGCGCCTGTTTATCAGTTTACACTGTGTGACTAAAGACAGTCATTCTCACGTGTGGGTGTGTGTGTGTGTGTGTGTGTGTGCGTGCGTGCGTGTGCGTGTGTGTGCGTGTGTGTACAGATCTTTCCAGTTCTCCCCCAGGTCCTTACCATCAGGACGCCTACATCCCCAAACAGGAGGAGAGGTTCAAGTCCCCCCCTATCCTGCCCCCCCACCTGCTGCAGGTCATCCTCAACAAGGACACAGGCATCTCCGTGAGTGCAGTTCCCTCAGAGGCAGGGCTGGGAGGAGGGGGGGGGAGATAGGGCAAATGGGAGCTTCCGTCACACACTGTCCTCTATACTGGACACAAATCTCATTACCCAGGATAGTGATGACAAAGACTACTACTACTAGTGCTATTGCTGCTACTACTACTACTACTACTACTACTACTACTTCTTTTTCTTATTCTCCTGCTGTTGTTATTTAGCCTCATATGTATTCCTGATACATGGAAGTAGGCTTCATTTTGGCACACTGATATTGGTCATCTCCTCTTTGCCAACGCAGGTGTTCTGTTTTTATTATTTCTTTCTTGGGCAGTGTGATCCTGCCTTGCTTCCAGAACCCAACCACGTCATGCTTAATCACCTGTACGCACTGTCCATCAAGGTAAGACACGGTCAGATGGGGACCGTGGAAACCCTAGACCCCCTCCACCTCAGAGGAAGCGTGTGATTGGCCCGCTGTGGGGCGTTTCCGTGACGAACTGTTTCTCACGTTCCTTCCTGCTCTTGTGCTCCTGTTCAGGACGGCGTTATGGTCCTGAGCGCCACTCACCGCTACAAGAAGAAGTACGTCACCACCCTCCTTTACAAGCCCATATGACTGACAGCCCAGCCCCGCCCCCCGTCCTGCCCCCCACAGATCTCCATTTGTCCGTAGTTTAATTTATTTGGGTTCTCGTCCTTTGGAATCGGAGCCGGTTTAGAAGTTGGGCCTGGAGGGTGGGCCTTGTCCCTCCGCCTCTCGTTTCTATGGCGAAGTCCTGTCGCCTGGGACCCATTCCACATGTTGCCCCACGGGACTGGCTGGGTTAATGGGCTGGGAGACTACCCACAATGCCTCAGCCCAGCAAAAAGGAGACCGGTTGGACCTTGGTGTAGAGGAGGGATGGGTGTGGTCTACAGGTTGCGCTCCACCGCCATTGGTCTGGAACATCGAGGGAAGTCTTTGGTCTTTAATTTATAGCAGTTTGCTGTTTCGAGAAACTAACAGAAGATGCGTTGTCCCTCACTCACTCTAATAGTGTTTATACTGGAGGAATAAACTAGTTTATTTTTATTGATAGTTTTTATATGGAAGAGTCTGCAGCTACCCCACCACTGGGGGATGGACAGATTCATGGGACCAATTTCTGGGCTGCATTCTGGGTTTTAAACAGGCCCAGTAGTTCTGCAGAACCGGACCAGTGGTGAATTTAATACATTCACAAAGGCTAAGAGTACTTATATTTGGGACCTAACTGCTAAGAGTACTTATATTTGGGACCTAACTTCTAAGAGTACTTATATTTATTATTAACATATTTCCTCCATGTTTCTTTTTCATGGCTAAATGATAACCATCAGGGGATGGTACCAGTATATATGTATGCAACATGCCTGGAAAATGTTTCTGTGACCGATGGACATTGTTTGGAAGAATACATACAGGTTTTCCCCTTCAATGCATTAGGAGGGATGGGCCACCCCGCCTAAAAATGTAAACAAATATAATATGACGATAATATTCGAAAACTATGATTTAAAACTCAATCAAAAATTTGTTTGTGTATATGCTTCATTTTGTGATCCATCTTTGGAAATTATCATCGATTCAAGACATTTGTGAAGTGTGTGGACTCCCCTTGGTTAGTAGCCAACTCCAAAGTATGAAGTAGTATGAAATTACAGTGTTTTGATTGGTTATCTCACTACAGTTGGCTGCTTGGTTACGCACAGACTAGTGGATCTCTCTGCGTTTTTGTAGATTTACCTCAAGAAAGCGACGAGATAGCCTAGCTAAAATGACAGTGCCTCAGCCAGTGAGAGGAACTTGCCATGAAAAAACGGTCCAGTGAAGATCTCATCCATCTTCCATGTGAATGTGAACGAGATCCGGGAGAATGCTGACTGTGGGAGCCGCTGTTCTTCGTGAAGCTGCTGAAAGTACCGAAGCCATCGCGAGCGATACGGGGGCCGCCAAGCGGTCACAACGCCAGGAGTCTGTGTGGGTCCCGGGCCTGGCTTGAGGACCCTGACCACAAACCACAGCTTTATGAAAAAAGCCTACGCGAGTACCACACTAAAGTTACTGATCTTCATTAGATAGGCTAATGAAACTCCTAAATATTCCATTCACTGAGCAGCAGTTAAACAATGCTACTTAAGCCAGGTTGTTTTTAACATAACGTTGAAGGCTAAGCTTAGTATTTTATCCTCTCTTCTTGTGTCCATTTTCCGATGTCTTATTTTCTTTTATGTCTCTGATATTTTGAAGCACCGGTACTGATGAAGACAAATGACATGTATAAATGCCATTTACAGTTTACACACTTCAGTTATGACTGTTGTAGAGATACGCTGCAGTCAGTGAAGAGGGGCAGAGCAGAAAATAGTTTTTTGAGGTGCCTACTCTGTACAGAAATGGAAAAAAGTTAAACATAGGGAAATAGTACCATCTCTCCCCCCCCCCCCCCCCCCAGCTGGACTCGGTCCTCACCACCCCTACTGAAAAGAAATTCTGGGGGAAGCACTTTTGGCATATGTTTAAAGTCTGTTTTGGGGACCACTCTCATAATGATATATCACAACCAATTGGGAATGTATGTAGAATACTGCCAAATGTTTGGTGTTACCTGGCAGTAGAAACTATTTTGTCACACCACCCCCAAGATGGTCAACACATTTAGCTTTTAGGCATTTTGACACACCTCCAAAACTAGACATAGCTACTGTATTGCATTGTGAACAGATTTGAGTGTATACCCACCCAAACTAAAGAAGGTATGAAGGATGTTTGCAGAGTTGGATCTTGAACCCAGCCCTGATGGGAGAATCTGGCAGAACAGACCCCTGTCTGAGTTGAGTTTGGTGAGGTGGATTGTGGGAGTTGTAGGCCAAAGGCAGGGAAAGGGGAGGAGGTGACCATGAATGGCAGGCATGCTGTTGATGTGTAAGTTTTTTGAAACACAATAAACACCATGATTTGTACCATCCTCTGGCATATGTCCCGTGATTTAACTTTATTTCGATGGCACTTTTACCGCAGTGTGCTCAAGGTGCTTCACTGGAGAGAATGGGCAAGAGGGAAAGAACAAACTTCCACGTCTGTCTGTATCTGGGCACAATAGCTTGGATCAAGAGAGCCAGTTACCCTGAGAACCTGCACCAATAAGTATGAACCACCATAGGCTGAATTATCTTTTCTTGTCATGTACTCTAAATAAATACACCAAATCCATATGCACCCCTACGAGGAGCAGGTCTTTCCAGAAGATTCCAAGTACAGTAGGATAGTAGGGGAGTTCTGTCTCCCTCCTGCTGAAATCAAAACATTCCATCTTCTGAAATTTCACCAAAGGGGTGTGATCATGGGCCAGCCTCGAAAACGTAACTGAGCATAGGGTGTTCTGCTCTGTAAAACAGCCCCCTGGAAACTCCTGTGGTAAAAAAGCAGGTCAGTGTCTGGTGTATCTGCAGAATCTGTGCGGTGTGATGGGGGGAATGTTTGCTTTTCTGAAGTATCCTTCAGTGATATTTTCTGACAGGAGGAACAGAGAGTCCTTGGGCTGATAAAGACGGGTTTCCATTACCCGGTCCAGTCACAGGTGACCTTGTCTTTAACCCTGTCTCCAGTCTACAGGTCCCAGAGCTGTGGAGCTGGACTGCGGGGCGACTGAGCTCATGCACTCTACCTGCTCACTGTGTGTGTGTGTGTATGTGAGTGTGTGTGTGCGTGCGTGCGTGTGAGTGTGTGTGTGTGTGTGTGTGTGCATGCGTGCGTGTGAGTGTGTGTGTGTATGTGAGTGTGTGCGTGCGTGCATGCGTGCGTGCGAGTGTGTGTGTGTGTGTGTGTGTGCGCATGCGTGCATGTGCCTGCATGTGTCTCACAATTCCAGCCCAACTTTGTTAGAGCAAGGTTATGATGATGTGGCTTGCAGGTTTTCAGTTAACCCTCATGTTTGACACATTTTAACCTTTGACACATTTTAATCTTATAAAAACGCGGGAACCTTGTTTTTCAATCTTGCTGCTGCATGACTTTCCCTAATTTTGGTAGGATTAAATAGTGAACATGCAAAAAACATAATTCTGTGTTTTCAGAAGTCCTGTAACACCTTCGTACACAAATGTGTTGTGCGGGGTCATTTTGACCCCAGGCTCTGTAGCTGTATAAAACCTAAGAAAATGTTTTTTTATTTTTAATCTCAGATTTTTTTTGCGAGTGAGGGGATGGGGGAAGCAGCCAAACAGACTGGGTAAACCCATATGTGTAGTGAGGGACTTCTGGGTATGCCAGGTGGAGGACTGTGTCCAGAATGATTTCGGCTCTCGACTCCGAGAGAACTCCCAAATCCTAGAGGAGGTTGGGGATGGGCCCTGTTCAGAACTTCTATTGTGGAGGTGGTTGCTAGGCTGTAGTCAGAAGCTAGTTGATGCCTGTCCTGGCAGTGACCCAAGAACCCGTTGGTGGACTCTGGCAGTGACGGAGGCTGTTGAGCTGCAGAAGGAGGTTTTTTGGCCTGGTGGGCTGCTGGTTGCTGGGAAGATTACGCGTTCCTTTGTGTGTCTGTGTGTCGATGTTGTACGCATGTATGTGCTTGTGTGTACACTAAATGTGTGAGAGAATGTGTTCCTTACCATGTCTGTTAGCAGGAGCACAAGGTGGGAACACCATAATGTTTGCATTTGATTGTGTTATTTATGTAACATACTTTTCTGACCAGCGTGACTCACATAACGTAAGTTAAAATATAAAGAACATAAAGATAAGCCTTTTCAAATGTGGCTGGGTGACAGAGTGTATCCGAACAAATATGCTGTGCTGTACTTACAGTCTTACATCACGAGCGCTTATGCACACTGTAAATGTGCAGTGCTGTGAAAAAAGCATTTGCCTCATTCCTGATTTCCTGTATGATTGCATATTTATCACTCTGAATGGCTTTAGGCAAAATCTAATATTAGACCAAGGGAACCTGAGTAAATACAAAATACATTTTTTAAATGATTATTTCATTTAATTATTGAAAAAGTTTCACCCGTGTGAAAAAGTAGTGGCCTCCTTAAACTTAATAACTGGTTGCACCGCCTTTAGCAGCAATAACTGCAGCCAAACACGTCCTATAATTTTATATCAGTCTTTCACATCGCTGTGGAGGAATTTCAGCCCACTCTTCTTTACAGAACTGCTTTCATTCAGACAAATTGTTTGGTTCTCGAACATGAACTGCTCGTTTCAGGTCCCGCCACAGCGTGGGTTCAAGTCAGGACTCTTATTTGGCCATTCCAAAACTTTAATTTTTGTTTCCGTTCAGCCATTCAGATATTGCCTTGCTTTTGTTATTTTGAATCATTGTCTTGCTGCATAGCCCAATAACTCTTCAGCTTCAGCTCGCAGTCAGATGAACGGACATTATCTTTAAGAATTTTCTCGTACAGAGCCTAATTCATAGTTCCTTGAATAATAGCAAAGTGTTTGGGTTCCGAGGAAAGGAATCCCCACACCATCACATTACCACCACCATGTTTGACTGCTGGCATAATGTTCTTACTATGAAATGCTGTATTTACTTTACACCAGACATTATAGGATGCGTGTCATCCAAAAAGTTACACTTTTGACTCATCTGTCCACAGAACATTTTATCTCAAATGGCTTGAGGATCAGCCAGGTGCTTTTTTGCAAATGCGAGACGAGCATTTATGTTTCTGTGTTATGTTTTTGACTTCCTTGATGAGTTGTCACTGCACCCTTGGAGAAATTTTGGCAGGCTGGCCACTCCTGGGAATATACACCACAGTTCCAAGTGTTCTCCGTTTGGGGATAATGACTCTCACTCTGGTTTGGTGGAGTCCCCAATCCTTAGAAATGACTTTATAACTCGTTCCAGATTGATATATTTCAACAACTTTTTTCTCATCTCTTCTGGAATTTTCTTTGATCTTGGCTCAATGTGCTTGGTAAAATTTTTATGGTGACTACTTCTGTCTGATGGTAAGACTAAATATGAGTGAGGTTTAGATTCACCACGGCTGGCAGCAATCAAGCCTGGCTGGATACAATCAGCTGAAACTAATTCTACATTTTTTCAAGGAATTCAAGTCTTTACGAAACGTAATTTTTAAAGACCAAAAAGAACCCATTGGTGTTAATATATTCCTTCCCTGAGAAAATGACAACACAATGTCTGATTCAGGAATAGTGTTGCCCCCTGGTGCTCACAGGGAAGAATGCAAAGGCCAGACAGAGCATCTCTTCAGGTCATATCTTGTTCCCAAAGCCTCATTTTCAAGTTGGTTATCTTTACAGTGATGGCATCATTTTCCTTATGCTTTCAGACAGAAATGTTTATGGTTTCAGTGTAAAATACATTATCTTGGTTGTATGTTTTTCAACATAAACATTCAACACTGTGCAAGTTTGGTGTTGAATAATGTGTTTGCGTGTTAAATCAACCCAGACCAGGCTTAAACTCAAACGCTGGTGCACTGTGCTGCTATTTTGGTGGTGTTATTAATGTGCACAGATGTGCAAAATATTTTGTTTATTTCAGTTCGTCTATTTGATATGCAAGCTGTGTTCAGTTATGCTGTGCAATGTCGGCTGTTTAGGCATTGCACTTGTTTGGGGTTAGTCATTGTGAGATACTTGAATGAGAGACCCGAAGAATATGGGAGAGCGGTTCTACGCCCATCAAACAATGTAAGATACGCTTTTTTAAATGTGTGTTGGTGCAGCGGTTTTTGCTATACTATTTTTTTAACTGTCATTTCAGTAAAATGGAGTACATGATGGGATGCCATATGAAACAGTACTACAGGGAGTGCATTTATGGGCAGAACATTTACACAGTGGCTGTTTGGCCATTAGGGAACAGTGGCTATCCATTAAAATCATGGCTAGGGCTACTTACTCCGTACCCTCAGCCTGAACACACTGGTAGCTTGCCTTTATTTATGTGTTTTGTAGGGCCAGGTCAATGATTTAGTGAGCCTTTGGAATGTTAAAAATGTGTTTTTGGGCCTCCAGAGAGGTTTGTTGGTACACTGCAAGGCAGCCCAGAGAAAGTCAGTGCATTCTTTGTGCTATATTCTACAGTACATGACATAGCGGCAACAGTGAAGATTAGGGAACCAGGCCTGCAAGCTAGGTTCAGTTCCCAGTTAGGGATGTAAAAAAAAGAAGTATAATAATACCCTTTAATAAAAGTTGAGAATCTGCACTTTGACCATGTGATTTAAAAAAATTAATTTAGAAATAAATTAAGAAAAAAACAATGTCTTTGTCCAAAACAGTATGGTGGGCACTATAAATGGAAAATATGTTTTGACTGATGTGAATAGGAAAACTACCTTTGTTTGATATCACATGTAAAGCTTTGTAGAGAGGCATGTAATTAACACAAAATGAACAGAATTGAGTTTGGCATGCCCTCATTCCCCAGTGCGTTATTAGGCTGTTTCATCATTGTGGCTTGACACAGGCCTATGTCATCTACAAATGAAATTAAAATGCACACAGGAATTTCTCCCGATAACCTACAGCGACTTCAAATGACTCTCCGACTGCAGTTTCTCAACTGATTCACTTAAAGACATCTAGAGGTCAAAGTGCATGTGTGTTTTTGGAGGAAGGGCGGTTTTTGAAGGAAAGATGGGGGTCAGAACGTACACAGCAGTCAGAGCGGATGAAACGCTGGGGACTGGAGATCCAGCGTGGGAGTTTCTGTGCACCTGTGCACATGTTTGTGTGAGTGTGTGTGTGTGTGTGTGTATGTGTGTGTGTCTGTGTGTGTGTGCGTGTGAGTGTGTGTGTGTATATGTGCACGCGCACGCGCATGTGTGTGCCTGTGTGTGTGGGTCTATGTGCGTTTGTGCGTGTGAGCGTGTGTGTGTGTGTGTGTGTATGTGTGTGTGTGCGTATGTGCGTGTGAGTGTGTGTGTGTGTATATGTGCACGTGCGTGTGTGTGCCTGTGTGTGTGTGTCTATGTGCGTTTGTGCGTGTGAGCGTGTGTGTGTGTGAGCATATGTGAGTGTGTGTGTGTGTGTGTGTGTATGTGTGTGCATGTGTGTGTGTATGTGCGCGCACGTGTGTGTGTGTATGTGTGTGTGCCTGTGTGTGTGTCTCTCTTTGTCCTCCGTGCCTGTCCTGCAGGTTCCCTCTCAAGGTCACAGAGGAGGTATAAATGGCGTGCGGTCCGTGCACCAGCAGTGCCTGCGCTCCCCTCTCAGCACCATGGCCGCCCTCCGCTCCGTCCTCCTCCTGACCGCGGGCCTCTCTGCCGGTGAGTTCCCCGCACCCCCCTCAGCTCGGCTGCATACGGAGCTACCGTCAGGGTTCTGCCAACCGGTGACCGCTCGGTCAGTCCGTCTTCAAACTGACACATTCGGTTTAAACCTTCAGACCGAGGTGTCGTTTCGGCACACGGACTTCAGTTCTATTAGGCAGTGATATATGGCGGTTTAAGTGAATAGAACAATACAACCATATTGAGTGTTTTGAGTGATAAATAAATATAATCTGGTCCATTTTTATATATGCAAGCAAGTTATTTATCACTGCTGTGTTACGACAGGGTTGTATCATAATTTTTGTCGCATTGCTAAAAGAGTAGGAGCAAGTCTAGGCCTAACACTGGTTTAATTGTAGCCAGTTTTTTAAAAATCAATTGGTCCGCACATATTGGTACTGAAGTGCTTATCGCTCACCATATAATTACACAGGCACATTGTATACTGTAAGGTAGATGACAAATAATGTCAATCAAATAACTTTGGTTATTTGATTGACATTATGTTTACTGTTTGTTTACATTCCCTATGGTTTTTGGTTAGACTGGCATTATAGAGCATGTGGCTGTAATGCAATTCACCCTAGCAGCATCTACACTCTGTAAAATTACTAAAAAAATCACTAAACAAAATTATTAACCAAATAAAATTGACTAGAATTGAATCTCCTTCTCCCTCTAATTCTCCCTCCCACTCTTTCTCTCTCTCCCTGCATGTCCCCCCCTTTCTCCTTTTCTCTCTTTTGGCTGCCATTCTATCCTTCTCTCTCTCTCTCTCTCTCTCTCTCTCTCTCTCTCCCTCCCCCTCTCCCCCAGTGCTGTCGAGTCCTGCCCCTCGTGCCCTGTGGCAGTTCAGAGAGATGCTGGTCTGCACCATGCCGGACAGCTGGCCTATTCTGGACTACACCGACTACGGCTGCTACTGCGGGAAGGGCGGCTCAGGCAGCCCTGTGGACGACCTGGACAGGTCAGAGGTCAAGGGTCGGAGGGCAAGACGAGTGTTATCTCTGATTTTGTAATCTTGGGTTCAGTCTTATGACACACAAGTTAATCTTCCTTGCTGAGGGCACTTAAGAAACTGCACTATGTACTCTATAGTAATTATACAATATGTAATGTAAATGAAAGTCCCGATTTTCTGATGCATGTTAGAGATATTGTTGGCTTATTATAATTAACAATAATGCTTATATAACTTAACACAATAATAGGAAATATAATTAGTAATTGCTGAATTGTGTGTATGTATGTCTGGTTTGTCTGTGTGTATATGTGTGTGTCCTGTCTGTGTGTATTTGTGTATATGTGCATGTGTCTGTCCTGTGTGTGTGTGTGTGTGTGTGTGTGTGTGTGCGCGCATGTGCCCTGTCTGCGTAACACAGGTGCTGCTATGTCCATGATATGTGCTACAATAAGGCCATGCAGATGGATGAGTGCTGGCCCATCTTTGATAACCCATACACTGAGCTGTACTCATACAAGTGCGACAAGTCCACCAAGACTGTAACCTGCAATGGTGAGTCCCCCTCTCCCCATACACACCTGTAGACAATCACACGCATGCACATACACACACACACACACACACACACATTCATACACACACATCTGTGCACAAACACACTCACACACACATGCACATGTATATGTAGGCGCACACACACACATACACATGTGCTCATGCGCACATACACATACACACACAGGTACTCATGCGAACACACACACACACACGCACACTCATACACACACACACGCGCACACAAACATACACACACACACACATGCACATACATATACACACACATGCTCATGCGCACACACGCACACATATACTGATGCATGCACACACACACACACACACATACTCATACACATACACACACAGGTACTCATGCGAACACACACACACGCACACTCATACACACACACACGCACACATAAACATACACACGCACACACAAACATACACATACACAACACACACACGCAAACATACACACACACAACACACACACACAAACATACACAGGCACACACACAACACACACACGCAAACATACACAGGCACACACAAGCCCAGAGCAGCGAGCCACTGCTCGGTAAACTCATTTCTCTCTGTCTCTCTCCCCCTCTGCCCCTCCCCCTCTCTGACTCTCAGACAGGAACGACGGCTGTGAGAAGTTCATCTGCGAGTGCGACAGGCAGGCGGCCATCTGCTTCGCCGGAGCCGGCTACAACGAAGAGAACGAGCACCTTCCCAGCCGTTACTGCAAGTAACCGCCACTAAAGGGAGCTGCCAGGCCTGGCCTGCCCCGCCCTGCCCTTCCCCACCCCACTCAGCTAAGCCCTGCCCCGCCCTGCCCCACTCAGCCCTGCCCCACCTTGTCATAGTACTCATATCTGCGTCCAAACCTGGATTTAACACTTCAGGTTTCCTCCACCTCCACCTGACCAGGCCAGACACCTGCACTCTCTGGACTAAGTGATGTAGTTATTAAACTTACATGAATCATATGTAAAAGTGTGTCTGTCTGACTGTCTCTATAGCAACCTCTGTTAGCTCGGTGGCGAGGTGTACATCCGCGCAGGCCTGGAGTCCAGCTAGCTCTGTGTTTCGCAGGTCATTTAAGTGACTGCGACTCAAAGCTCTGAGAGGAGTTGCAGCAGTGGCTGTGTGTTTTACAGCTGTGGTTGTAACCTGTGCACATGTGTACAAAACAGACCCACACACATCATTCATTTTAATATCATTCATTTTAATATTGAATATTAAATAGTATAAACAGTATATGCCCTTGGCAGGCAAGCATCCAGGAACATAGTGGTTTAATTTGTGAAACACCCTTACGTGAACAGAAAACCTCTGCTCATTAATATTTAGTATTCATGTGAATATTTACTATTAAATAAATAATAATAACTATCTGAAGGTCCTGTAGAAAATTCCAGGCCTGGTTAACCACCCTAATTTAGCCTATGCCGGTCATAACCAATTTCTTATGACTTCTGTGAGGTGAACATGCAGGTCCACCAGGCTCATGCAGGGGGAGACAGAGGCAGCAGAAAATCAGGCATCTCTGCTCATGAAAAAGCAATAATAAAAACATCTGCTATCTACACGCTTGATCTAATTAGTCTCCAGATTTAGCTCTGGGGATGCCTCTCCTCTCCTGGCTCTGTTACAGAAGGCTGGCATTCTCTGTGCTCAGCTCCCGGCTGTTTTGAATTTCCACCCGAACAGCAGCTCTCTTTTTCAAACGGCAAATTCCAGCTGTTCTGTGCTTTAAGGTGGATAACACCCGCACATCTGAAAACCATACTCGGCAGGTGCTGGACCGGGTAATATCCCAAATTTTAAAAGATGTAGTTTGCACACTGATAGCTCCCGTTTTTGTGTATTTTATTTTGCAAACAGAGACGTTTCAAGCCCATTTGCTCTTCATCAGACTCGGCTTCCCTTGCAGTTCCGACTTGGAACAGTTTGAATGTTCACTGCGGCGAAGGACACATGACTGACCAACTCTGCTGAGCGGGACACGGCAACATGCTGGAGTATGACTGCCTGTGCATGAACATCATGAGAAATGTTATTTATTTATCTTTTTTTACCCACAGGAGTCCCACTGAGGTAAAAATCTCATTTTAGTTTTCAGTGGAGCCTTGGCCAAGAGGTTGCAGCACACGATACAGTACGGTACAGACAAATGACCTGTCCACGGACACCAGTAAGCAGGGGCAAGGAGGGAGAGAGGGAGAGGGAGGGAGGGAAAGTGAGGCAGGAGAGAGGGGGCAAGAAAAAGGGAGAGGAAGAGACAGAATGTTTGCAGGAGGGGATAAGAGGGGTAGGTAGAGCATGCAGGAAAAAGTGAGTTATCCGCAGGATATGCTGGCAGTGGAGGGTTGAACGTCTTCTCTTCTTTAGCTTTTTTCTAATTGTACAATGCCTAGCTCTTCTGTTTTAGATATTAATTAGTATGTTTTTAACATTTCAGTCTCACATGCGAACCTATCAAAGGCCCAGTTGTAACAATGGAAGTTTCCGAATTTCCATGGAACAAAAGATGGGTGGAGCTACCACGCGGCTCCTCGCAAAGTTTAATCAATCATTGCGTTTTGCTGTGGAGAAAATTTTGTGTCGGTTCCGACTAGGCTATTATAGACAACTCATTGAAGCTCTAACTATGGATTTTATGACTACACTTTGATCTCCCGCTTTCCTTCTGTTTTATATCTGGTTCACGTGACGTTGTCAGTTTTGTTACGCGGTAGCTTTCTCAGGTCTCTCCCTGCCTGAACTCTGAAGTCATTTATTAGCAAAATCCCGACAGAACCTGTTAATCCAGTGCAGTGTCATTTTCTTCTGCCCTGTCAAAGTTCCCTGAAACTGTCAAACGCAGGACTAAGGTAGTAGGCCAGGTTCTTCTTCATACTACGTACCTTAGGAATTACATTGGTCACACTCTCAGAAACAATATACAAAGGTAAAGGTCGGAAAAAATGCGTCAAAAGGTGCAACGCTCGTCACTGGGGTGGTACCCTACGATTAGGGCCTACATAAAATTGTACCCCTAGCCATGGGTTTAATAATTCATTTGTACCCTTTTTGCTTGTGAAGGGTAATTATTAGAACCCAAATAACTTAATTGTACCTGTGAGGGTACATTTGGGAAATCTGTTCCTTAAAGAACAAAAATATACCCCCTCAAAGTCACTTCCTTTCGCGTTTATTAAGCGGTTTTAATATGTATTTCATAAGATTATTTGAATAAATAAACAACGTTTTATTTTTTATTTTAATACTTTAATTAAATAATCTACGAGGTTATTAAAATGCGTGCGTCACTACAACGTTTTCAAGATCGAATAAACCATTTCAATCCTTGTATTTTCGTGGTTTATCAAGTAGGCTACGCAGGTCAGGGCACATGGCTCGTGAAAAATAGCCTGCAATTAATGCATTTTCTGACTGCAAACTGGGGAAACCAGCACATGTACATATTTGTCGGTCTTCAGAAATAACGTCATATTTCTGAGGCATTTTCTGGTACGCTCTGGTAGAACGACTCTTGTAACACAATTGCAATTGTACTTTTATATAACTGTCGAAACCAGCGTAGCACAACAGTTAGTTCAGAAAGCCAAGTTACACCATCCAATAAGGAGGACATGTCAAAACAAACTGCGCCCACTTCACTTTGCGTTCCGAGAACAAATCATGGAAGACTATAGATTCAAAACATAAAATGCAGCATTAAGTCCATTACAGTTGGTTTGCCTACAGCCATTTCGAAAATTAAGATGTAAGCAAACAAGGAGCCAAGCTCAAGGCCGCAATGACAAATCAGTTGGGCAACACAAATAAACCTTATCAGGCTCCGTTCAGAGTAAAACATTAACTTTGAGGGAGAACAAACACTCGCTTCAAACGGAGCGCCAGTAGGCAACAGCGCGCTGGAATAAGTGGCCTTTTCAGGAAGTAATGAGGGAATTCGGCTGTTTTGGGAAGCCACGAGACTCCGATCAGCTCCCAAAGACGGGGAAAACGATGGGTAGGAAGTAATGATACGGCTGTCACACTGTTTCGTTGTCTGTGGGAGTGACTCGTTCTGACGGACTCGCGGGGTGGTCCCACTCGAGCCAGGTTTGTAGAGTTGCACTTGCGCGACTGCTCGCGTTCCACGCCACAGCGCAGGTGAGCGTGGGTAAGTAGGAGGATGTGTCTAAAGTAAGCGGCAGCGCAGTCCTCATACAGGTCGGAAACAGAAAGTTAAGAAAGAAAAAGGCACCAGCTTTCTCCGATCTACGGGACAAGCGGCAGACCTGCTCGGGACTACGAGGTATCCAAACTAATAACTAACATTACATTTTTCTCAGGTCTTGATATGTGGGGATCTGTCTTGGCGTCGTTCCCAGTGGCAATATTACTAAAAATCCTGTGTTGTTTACTTCAGTTTGTCAGTAGCGTGGTCTGTTGAAGTTGACTATAGAAAGCTTGGTAGCCTGTTGTTTGCTCGCTAGCTAGCCTGCCTGTAACCATTCCGCTAATAATAATTGAACACAAAATACAAACTTTTGCGCTTTCAGTGCTTATAATTTACGTCTATGTAATAATTGCACTGGTGCTTATGGCAAAGCGAAATACATGTGTATCCTGAACTGCGCTGTATTTTTAAGGGTTGTCTAGCAGACTCGTTTATACACTTTGTTATCGCTGGTGAGTTTAGCAGGCGGCACTGTGCCTGCTTCCACCCAGAACGTGTCTAAGCAGGACCTGTGTGAGACTAAAAACACAAAAGATCCTTGCCCTCAAATAAAAGGTTGTGGGACAAGGGTGGAGAGCTGTGTTGTGTCAGAGAGTTTTCCATGATAAGTCACAATGCCAGTCTTTGGTGTGTGTGCTGATCAATATAGACGCTTGTACTGATGTTTATTTGTCTATATCAGTCATAGATGGAAAACATGAAAGAACATAATAACAGCCCAGTGCACTGGCCTTTCCTGCTCTTGTCGCAGTTTGAATGGAGAGAATGTGATTTACAGTTTGTTTCCTGTTGTTGTTCCTCTTGAAAGAGTGAAGGAGAAAAGAAATCGCAGTTTGCCTGCCAAGACAGATGATCCACTGTCTGCTAGATATCTTCCAAAACTCTGAGGGGGTCGCTGTTTTAAATTATGAGTTAGTCAGTTGTTTTAAGCAACTTTAGAATTCGAAGTAAACATGACAGATGCAGCTCTGTACAGACATGATGTTTGTAGGGCATTGTGTAGAAGCATGATGTTTGTAGCCAGTTAAAGAGTAGTGACTCACGGCAGGTATTTTTAAGAGGACTTTTTTCCCCCAGATTTTTGAGAGTAGGGTGCAGTACTGCCCGTTAAAGAGGGGTGCCTGGGCTGGGCATTGTGGACTCACCATAGTGCTACTGCAGTTCTGGCATGAGGGACACAAAGCCAAGAGTGCCTTGCTATGAGTGGGAGGCAAAAGCTGCCATTTCTGCAGCCCTCTGAATCAGTACTGACACCAGGTGGTACTGACACTGCCCAGTACCGACACTGCCCAGCACTGACACTGCCCAGCACTGACACTGCCTAGCACTGACACTGGCCAGTACTGACACTGCCCAGCATTGACACTGCCCCATACTGACACCGGCTGGTACTGACACTGCCCAGCACTGACACTGCCCAGTACTGACACTGGCTGGTACAGACACTGCCCAGGACTGACACTGCCCAGCACTGACATTGCCTAGCACTGACACTGGCCGATACAGACACTGCCTAGCACTGACACTGGCCAATACTGAATCAGCCCAGCACTGACACTGGCCAATACCTACACAACCAAGCAATGACACAGCCGACCACTGGCACAACCCAGAAGCAACACAGATCAGCACAGACACAGTCAAGCACAGAGTAGACACAGCTCAGTTTTGACATTGGCCAGGAAAATCCCACACAGTGTAGTACTGCCCCAGCACTGACCCTATTACTCGATGACACCACTCAGTGGTGTTACAACAGTGTTACTGTTAACTTTAAAAAGGAATACCTGTTTTCACAGTGGGAACAGGAGTCAGAGTGTAACAGGATCAGGGCCAGAGTGTAACAGGATCAGGGTGAGAGTGTAACAGGATCAGGGTGAGAGTGTAACAGGATCAGGGTGAGAGTGTAACAGGATCAGAGTGAGAGTGTAACAGGATCAGGGTGAGAGTGTAACAGGATCAGGGTGAGAGTGTAACAGGATCAGAGTGAGAGTGTCAGAGTGTAACAGGATCAGGGTGAGAGTGTAACAGGATCAGGGTGAGAGTGTAACAGGATCAGGGTGAGAGTGTAACAGGATCAGAGTGAGAGTGTAACAGGATCAGGGTCAGAGTGTAACAGGATCAGAGTGAGAGTGTAACAGGATCAGGGTGAGAGTGTAACAGGATCAGGGTGAGAGTGTAACAGGACCAGTGTAAGAGTGTAGAGGGATCCTGGGGAGCCTATCAGACACTTTGGATCCATCCCCCCCACGTTTAACATAATATACTCCATTTGATGTGTTGCACCTGGTATCTGAAAGCCTGCAGTCCTTGGGCAGTGAAGCAACAGAAAGAGCACAGATAAGGCACAGGGTGAGACAGTGTAACAGCGAAATACAAAGGGCCGTTCATAAGGAAACAGTAACACAGCCGCAATCTCAGAGCTATTCACATTACAGTGTGTCTCAGTGGACACACTTACCCAGACTCTGGCACTGCATAATGCACATTTATGTAATGCATATTTACTGTATTATTCAGGCCCGGTGCTTCGCTTTGCCTCATCTGGGATTTGAACCCGTAGCCCGGTCTGCAGTGCCGCATCGGCACCTGACCCCCCAGGTAGCGCGGCGCACGTAGCGGGGGCTGTCAGACGCGTATTCCATGTTCAGAGGAAAAGGGGCGTGTCTCTCCGCTGCCAGGCTCCTCCCTTGTCTCGTCTGGTTGGTGTGGGCGTGGCCTGACCGGTTGCGTTGCTTGTGTGTGAGCGGGCTGACGGGCAGACGCACCGCGCTGTGTTAAAAAAAGGAAAGCGCTCCTGTTTGAGCATGTGTCACATGAGTGCTGGGGAGTGACAGAGGAGTGACGCATGACTGCCTGAGAATGAGTGAGATGACTGAACAGATTCTCCAGATTCTCCGCTTCAGAGTGCAGTTTGCATTTGTGGAGAGGCGCACTGGTGTCCACTGATGAAAATTTCAGGGGACTGCATGTGACACAACTCAACAGGTGCATGTGAGAGTGGTGGCAGAGCTGCTGTGTGTGTGTGTGTGTGTGTGTGTGTGATGGCAGTAACAAATCTCAGGAGGTGTTTGTGTGTGTGTGTGTGTGTGTGAGTCAGCAGTAACAAATCTCAGGTGTGTGTGTGTGTGACGGCAGTAATAGATCTCAGGTGTGTGTGTGTGTGTGATGGCAGTGACAGAGGGATGAGAAAGGCTAGTTGTCTTCATCCCTTCTGCTTTCACTTCAAAAAAGAGAGAGAAAATACATCCTCACACACACACACACACACACACTCTCTCTCTCTCTCACGCATACACACATGCTCTGCTATGATCAAGATCTGTACTTTGTAAACATTCATAGAGCTCTTTAAAAATGAACAAAGGGAGCTGCTGGGTGCCTCATCCGGGTAAGGCAGCATTCGAGTTGCAGTGCACGAATGGGCCCGCCTTCCTGGGACTGAATCCCGACTGTGTCAGCGGTAATCGGCCAGTGCCAACACGTAATTGTTAGCCGCAGCCCAGGGTTCAGTCAGCAGGGACCCTTGTCTCCTTGCTCTCCATCGCCCCCTGCTGGTCTTTCCACTTGCGCGATAAGAAGTGGCGATTACCATGCTTCAGCAGATAGTGCCTGCTTGTCTGGCCTCTCCCAAATCGATTGCGGAGGTCCCTGGCGGTGCTCGCTGATATATGATTAGTCATGCCAGGTTGGAGAGAAAAAGGGGGAATAAGCCTTTAGCATGAGCAACCCAGCAAATTTCTGTGTACAGTTCTAACTTTCTTAGGATTAAAAGAGCGGCCTGCCTGACCCAGTAAATGACAGACATGGCTGCTGAGGGCTCCGCCACCACCAGGGGGCCCCTAATTATTCTGATGTGTATATATTATTAATAATGTTGCTTTGTGGGGGCCCCCAAATCAGATCCTGCTTAGGACCCCTCAAATGCTAGGGGTGGCTCTGAGAGCGGTACTCAGGTATTCATGTTGTCTGTGTAGGCCTCTATCTAACGCTGGCATGGCTATCAGTGGCAATCTTTGTCACAGACTGCTGTTGACAGACAATTAGAATAAACATTTGATAAAAATGTGCAAGGTGGAAAAACTGTGATCTGGAGATTTGTGTCTGTCATATGTTTTGATGGTTTCTCTGATAACTACGTTCTGGGGAATACCGCCAAAATGCTTCTGTGATGTGTCCTCCTGCCAAACTTCTTTGGAAACGAGAGACACCGTGCAGGTCTGTAGCTCCGCCCACTCTGCTTGTAAACATGACAACTACAAACACAGACTTGTGGTTTTCTCTTGACTCCCTTCTCCCTGGTTCACAAGAGTAATGGAAACCCATCAGGACCATGCCATTATTGAGCCAACCTGGTTCAGCTCTACAGTGGGAAAGGGGTATGATTAGCCAGCCTGGTTCCAGTTCTACAGTGGGAAAGGGGTATAATGAGCCAGCCTGGTTCCAGCTCTACAGTGGGAAAGGGGTATAATGAGCCAGTCTGGTTCCAGCTCTACCGTGGGAAAGGGGTATGATTAGCCAGCCTGGTTCCACCTCTACAGTGGGAAAGGGGTATAATGAGCCAGCCTGGTTCCAGCTCTACTGTGGGGAAGGAGTATAATGAGCCAGCCTGGTTCCAGCTCTTCATTGGGTAAGGGGATAACACTTTGAAACATGGAGCAGCAATATGGATGATAATAATAATAATAATAATAATAATAGTGTTCACAAAGTGCATCTACAATTTACTAGTAGTATATTACTACTACTACTAATAATAATAAACAATTATATGATATGGTGTGTGTGTGTGTGTGTGTGTGAGAATGCGCGTGTATGTGTAGCTGTGCATGTGTATGTGTGTGTGTGAATGTGTATGAATGTGTGTGTGTGCGGAGTGTGTGTGTGTGGGTATGTGGGTATGTGTGCAAGCAGTATCTCATGGCTGTTTATGTCTGTGGTATCTCTGTCATGAAGGTTAGACCTGCGTCAAATAATTATTTATATAATTATACCTTAATCCTTTAAACAGCAGTAAAAATGTACACATAGTGATACTAAAATGTCAAAAATTTGAATTAGAAACATTCTCAGGGATTATGCTGGAGTGTTTTAAAACTCTCCCAGCATCTAGTATGCAGGTACTAGATGACCCAGGTCTGCTGTAGGTAATTATTCAGTTGTGGTTGTGTAACATGGGTCTGCTGTAGGGAATTTTTTGGTTGTGGTTGTTATAGTAAGATAGGTCTGCTGGAGGTAATTATTCAGCTGTGGTTGTTATAGTAACATGGGTCTGATGTAGGTAATTATTTGGTTGCAGTTGTTATAGTAAGATAGGTCTGCTGTAGGTAATTATTTAGCTGTGGTTGTTATAGTAAGATAGGTCTGCTGTAGGTAATTATTTACCTGTGGTTGTTATAGTAAGATAGGTCTGCTGTAGGTAATTATTTAGCTGTGGTTGTTATAGTAAGATAGGTCTGCTGTAGGTAATTATTTACCTGTGGTTGTTATAGTAAGGTAGATCTGCTGTAGGTAATTATTTAGCTGTGGTTGTTATAGTAAGATAGGTCTGCTGGAGGTAATTATTTAGCTGTGGTTGTTATAGTAAGATAGGTCTGCTGGAGGTAATTATTTAGCTGTGGTTGTTATAGTAAGATAGGTCTGCTGTAGGTAATTATTCAGTTGTGGTTGTTATAGTAAGATAGGTCTGCTGGAGGTAATTATTTAGCTGTGGTTGTTATAGTAAGATAGGTCTGCTGTAGGTAATTATTCAGTTGTGGTTGTTATAGTAAGATAGGTCTGCTGTAGGTAATTATTTAGCTGTGGTTGTTATAGTAAGATAGGTCTGCTGGAGGTAATTATTTAGCTGTGGTTGTTATAGTAAGATAGGTCTGCTGTAGGTAATTATTCAGTTGTGGTTGTTATAGTAAGATAGGTCTGCTGTAGGTAATTATTCAGTTGTGGTTGTTATAGTAAGATAGGTCTGCTGTAGGTAATTATTCAGTTGTGGTTGTTATAGTAAGATAGGTCTGCTGTAGGTAATTATTCAGTTGTGGTTGTTATAGTAAGATAGGTCTGCTGTAGGTAATTATTTAGCTGTGGTTGTTATAGTAAGATAGGTCTGCTGTAGGTAATTATTCAGTTGTGGTTGTTATAGTAAGATAGGTCTGCTGTAGGTAATTATTTAGCTGTGGTTGTTATAGTAAGATAGGTCTGCTGTTGGTAATTATTCAGTTGTGGTTGTTATAGTAAGATAGGTCTGCTGTAGGTAATTATTCAGTTGTGGTTGTTATAGTAACATGATTGACTGCAGTTTCACTGTTCACCTACAGCCCTGTAGTATCGATGGAGAGAGAAATTTACCTCTCTCTCTTTCTTTCACACACACTCTCTCTTTCTCTCTAAAACTGGCCTAACCAGTGAGCCCCATCAGAGCCAGTAAAAACAAAACCAACCCAACCGGCTTCTCTGCATGTGTGTGTGAATGCGTGTGTGTGCGTGAATGTGTGTGTGTGTGTGCGTGAATACGTGAATGTTTGTGTGCACGTGAATGCGTATATGCATGAATGCTTGTGTGCATGTGAATGTGTATCAGAAACATGAATGTGTGTCTGTGCACTTGTGCGTGAATTCTGTATGTTTGTGTGCGCAGTCTGTGTGTGCGCTCACACAGATAAAGAATGAGAGTCAGTAAAAGAGAAAATGGGCAGGAAAGAAACTGAAAGAATGAGAGAGCGTGAAAGACAGTAAGAGAGAGAATAGCAGTGAAAAGAGAGGATGGGAGTGTTCACTGGTGGAGTGTGAGAGCGTGACCGCAGCAGAACCGCAGCAGAACACTGCAGCCCCCGCCAGCTGGCTGTGTACTGCACCTGCTCCAGTGGACTGTGAACAACCCTGCCCTCCCCACCCCACCCCAGCCTAGCGACAGTGGCTCCGCCCCCACACCCCTGCATCATGACAACAGCACTGACCCCGCCCACCCCAGCATCATGACAACAGTACTGACCCCACCCACCCCAGCATCATGACAACAGCACTGACCCCGCCCACCCCAGCATCATGACAACAGCACTGACCCCGCCCACCCCAGCATCATGACAACAGCACTGACCCCGCCCACCCCAGCATCTTGACAACAGTATTGACCCCGCCCACACCAGCATAATGACCACAGTGTGTGTGTGGTGGCCAGTGTGGTGCGCAGACCCCGGCCAGCACGTTTGGCCTTGCCGGGAAGGGGAGTGGTTGCTTACGAGCACGTGCAGTCAGCCCGGTGACCGCTCCAGCCATGTGGCGGAGCGGCGAGTTACCGACGTGCCGTGGAAAGTTACCGACGCGAAAAACGTGTTCTGCGACCGCGTGGCCCGCGGCTTGGGAGCCCGATTTGGGCGTGGCTCAGGAATGGGGTAGGCCGGGACGGTGAGCGCGGTATTTGAGAACATCTCCAGAGTACGGCACGGCCAGTGATCATGTGAATGCAGTCAGGAATGTGGAAGGAAATCTGAAAGAAGGGCAGATGCGCCGGAGCCAAAATGGCTCTGGCCCTGGATTTTTCTGGCTTGAAAACCCACGTGAGCAAAGTTTCCCTTCGGATACTCGCTGTGCCATGCTCCACCCATAAACACCCGCGTTCAAGCAAGATACATTTTGGAGGGAAACATGGCAAATGTTTTGCTGTGAGGAGTTGCCATTGCTAAGCAACGGTTCTGTGTGGATTGGAACACAGATCATCTGAAGAAGGCTCTTTGCTCGTGTGAAACATAGGCCCTGCACACTTGCCTTTTATTTGCTGTTCAGTAAATACCTTTTCCTTCCAAATCCTGCGCGTTCAGAATTCAGTAATTATCTTCTTAACACGAGCAGTCGAGATGTGGGTCAGGTTTGTCCAAATGTGATCTGAATCAGATTCCACCGGTGTCTATCTGGACATAAATGCTCCAGCATATGTCTTCTTTTTTCACTAACGTTCTGCTGACAAACATCTGTGTTTAATATTTAATAACACAATGTGTGCAGGAGTTGCGAGAAGGGGTTAGAAATGAACAATTTTTAATTTTGTTCATTTATGTTCCAGCGTTCACACCCACATTAATGAATGGAATGACGGTTATAACAAAATATGAAAACCAGTCAAGAAATTCTCATGATGACATCACAGTGGGGTAGAAACAAGGAGAGTGCGACAAAGCTGTGAAAGTGTTGTTGTGGCAACAAGCCCAAAATACATAACAACTTGTAATCATTACCGGTGCTCCTTGCTGAAAGGTGCTTTCTGTTTACAGAAGGCCTAAATCTGGCACGTTGCTGAACATTTAAGTCCTCTCTATTGACCCTTGCAATCATTCAATTTTATACGATTTCACTACCCCCTTTTTGGACACACAGTAAGGAACTACACTATATGGCCAGAGGTATGTGGACACCTGACATCCAACATCTCATCTGCAATTATGGGCAATAATATGGAGTTGGTCCAACATTTGCTGCTATAACAACCTCCACTCTTTTGGGAAGGCTTTATACTAGTTGTTGGAGGATTGCTTCAGGGATTTGCTTCCATTCAGCCAGAAAAGCATTTGTGTGGTCCTGCACTGATTGGGCGATTAGGCCTGGCTGCAGTTGGCTTTCCAATTGATCCCAAAGGTATTGGATGGTGATGAGGTCAGGGCTCTGTACAGGCCAGTCAAATTCTTCCACACCGTTCATGGCAAAACCATTTCTATATGGACCTCGCTGTGTGCTAAGGGGCATTGTCATGCTGTTGCAAACTTTTGGGGAAGCATAGAATCATAGAGTGTGATTGTATGCTGTAGCATTAAGATTTGCCTTCACTGGAACTAAGTGACCCAGCCCCAACAATGAAAAACAGCCCCAGACCAAGAGGTGTCCAGATATTTTTGGCTATATCGTATACATTTCCATATACCCTGAAGCGATATTGCGTTTGATAACCCTATGTCGTATTCTTTTTGTGATGGTCTGTTATATACAGAATAAACGACTATATTATGTACAAAAAGTTTTATATTATTGATATTTTGGCTCTTGAGAAGTTAGTAGGCATGACGGAGTAGCGAGTAGTGGCAACAGTGACCTAAATTCCAAAAGTATATTGTACTGAAGGGTATAGTTTGTTTATGAGAAAAATTGTACTAAATGCTAGTACCTTTGTCAAAATGAAGATAGTATGGAGGTTGTTTTTGCTCTTTCTGTAGCTCTTACTTTATATAAAGAGAATTGGTTTGATAGTGTGAGTGATGTCTTGTTTTTACAAAAATCCTATATGAAAAATTGTTGATGGGACAATGACATGGGGAGAGATGCTTCCTGGATCCGAATCACAGCCTCACTTTGCCTCTCTAGTAGGCCAGATAGGGGAGGGCTTTGGGTGCAGAAAGGCATACCTTTGGGTTTCAGAGCCCGAGGGCGTGACAATGGGTTGGACTGGGTTTTGCAAGGAGAAAAATAAGTGGGAAAATGTTTTATGTTATTAACCTGTTTACATAGTGTTTTCTATGTGCACACAGACTTGGGTCACTTGTGACTGGAAGCGGGTGGAACGGTGGTGCAGTGGACAGCACTGTCACCTCACAGCAAGAAGGTGTGTTCTCCCCATGTCTGCATGCGTTTCCTCCCACAGTCCAAATGTGGTTTAAAATGCCCATAGGTATGAGTGTGTGAGCGAATGGTGTGTGTGTCCTGTGATGGCGACCTGTCCAGGGTGCCCAATGCATGCTTGCCCCCCCCCCCCCCCACCCCACCCCAGCCCTGGGTTGGTAATGGATGGCAGCTTGAACTAATGCTGGTCAGTTAAACCAGGTGGTGGATAATGGGGCCACAGTTAACCGAGCCTGCACTGTACTCTGTACTTCCCTCTCTCTGTATGACTAAACCTGATACCTACTGAATGGAGGCCTCTGTGTAACACACCCAATAATTACACACTTTGCAATTCAACTTCAGCTTACCTCCACTTCTCTCTCTCCCTCTCTCTCTCTCACTCCTCCTCCCTCTCTCCTGCAGGGTGTGCGTAAGGAGATGTCTGCCCAGGTGAAGATGGGAGAGGTTGGTGTTGGTGGGGTATCGGGGGGGGCGTCTGCACCTCAGCCCCCTGGCCGACTCCAGCAACCACAGTACCGTGGAGCCCCCCCCGTCCACCGAGGGTTCCCTTATCCTGGCCCGTGACCCCTCCAAACCTACCACAGCGCCCAAGCCTCTGCTCACCCCCAAGCCCTTCTCCGTCCAGAGAAACTCCTCCATCCGCTCAATCTCCGCCCCCAAGCCTTTCACGAGACCCCCCCTCCAACTCGCGCAACCCTCCCCCGGTACTCCTGGAACTGAGCCACCCAGCTCCCCCAAAACAGATTCTCCTAGCACTGCCAATCCAGATGCTTCTAGCACCCCCAAACCAGAACCTGCTAGCACCCCCAAAACAGAACCTGCTAGCACCTCCAAACCAGAACCTGCTAGCACCCCCAAACCAGAACCTGCTAGCACCCCCAAACCTGAACCTGCTAGCACCCCCAAACCAGAACCTGCTAGCACCTCCAAACCAGAACCTGCTAGCACCCCCAAACCAGAACTTGCAAGCACCTCCAAACCAGAACCTGCTAGCACCCCCAAAACAGAACCTGCTAGCACCCCCAAAACAGAACCTGCTAGCACCCTCAAAACAGAACCTGCTAGCACCCCCAAACCAGAACCTGCTAGCACCCCCAAAACAGATCTTGCGAGCACGGCAAAACCCAATTCTGCTAGCACCCCTAAATTTGACTCAGCCGGCACCACTAAAACAGACCTACCAAGGACCCCTAAACCAGATCTTGCTGGCACCCCTAAATCTGGCCCTGCCAAACTGGAAAAGGCCAGCCAGCCTAAACAGCCTCCTGTCGTAAAACCGAAACCAGATCGGCCCAGCACCCCCAAAACAGATCTGGTGGATGACCTAAAACAGGAAAATGTAAGCACTCCTGAACTAAACCCACCCATCACCTCCAAACCTGAACAACCCAGCACCCTCAAATCAGACTCAGTGGGCACCCTCAAATCTGAACCACCCAGCACACAGAAACCTCAACCTGTCACCCCCAAAACAGACGTTGTCAGAACCCCCAAAGCAGAGCCACTAGTCACACCCAAAGCCATCCCGCCCCAAAGCCCAACCCCCCCGCGGAAGGAGGATGGGACAGGAGGTGTGGCCTCTGTGGGTGTACCCGACCAGGTGGAGCCAGATAAGCACAGTCCTCTTGAGCAGGGTCCTGAGACTACAGCCTCCATAGGCTCCGCCCCCGACCGACATGAGACCTCGAACCCCAGTTTTGTGCCCAGCTGGAGCAGGCGCCCCCTCTCTGCTGACCTCACCTCCAGGTTCAAGCCCTCAAGCCGACCCGAGCTCCCCCGCCGGCCGCTCGGGGCCCCAGCGAAAGCGGAGGAGGGCGGGGCAGAGGCGCCGCCCCCAGAACAGAACGACTGCCTTGTGGCTGCGGAGGAAACGTGCCAGAAGAAGGAGGAGGAGAAAGAGAGGGAGCAGGAGATCAGGGGAGGCAGTATCAAAAAACGAATCAGTCAGCTGTTCGACTTCGCCTCTTCCGGCGCTGCCAGCACCAGGGACCCTCCTCCGGAGGCAGAGCCTCAATCGGCAGTGCAGCCGGTCGAAGAGAAGGATGTCTCTGTGGGCGTGAGGCAGAGAATCAAAAAGCTGACGGCCGAGACTCCGCCTCCTCAAACCCCAAGTCCAAAGCCAGCCTTCAAGCCCCGCCCACTGTCCCAAGACCTCACAAAATGGTGAGACCCACCCACATAAGTTCTGATTTTTATTTAATTATTTTTTGCGCTTACCTGTATTGCAGCTTGGGGTTCCCAAGCGTTCTAGAAAGTGTGTGATTTTGAGTCTGAGAAAGAAAACTAATGACTAAAAATGCTTGAAGGTGCTTCACCTACTGTCGCCTATTTTTAATTTGACAGAATCCTCCTGTTTCTGTGGCTTGTAGTGACGTACGGTGATGGCCACATTCCAAAGCACTGTGTAAAATTACATCAGCGTTCTGTTGTCCAAAGCACACACTTATCTCTCTGATAAACAGAGTAGCCACATTGTGAGAACGGGGCTCAAAAGCACATCTTGTCTGTTGTAAGGTCATTCATTTTGCAAATGAGGACCTTGAAAACTTTTGACAAACTCTGACTTGTGAAGTCTGTTTTTGTTTCGGAGTATTTATGTGTGTGCCAGCTGCCATTCTTATCAGAACCTTCATGCAAACCCCTCCCCTTTATACCCCCTCTGGTGCCATTGGCTTTGCAGGAGTTTACTGTGCTGGTATTATGTGTGAGGTCCACATATAAGACCTTTTGTTTAGTTACGCTCCTCAAATTTGGTCTTGGCCAAAATTAACATTGACTCACGTCATAAAGATCTCTAGCTCCTGTTCAGAAAACTTAGCGTTTCTCCTGTTCCCTGACACTGGTTTTACTTGTTTCCGCTACCTGGGCCGTGTACATTTGTACCATCAGTAACTGCACTCACTGACTTATTTCGGTGTGGTCGCATGGTGATATACAAAATGATATGCATGGGAATAAGCAAAAATAATGTTGCTTGGTTATTTTCCCTAGTAGATTTACCCCTCAGACTTTGGACATAAGTGAACAGTTTGTTTTAATTTAGATGTATTTTTACAGTAGCATAAAGGCCTTCATCACTAGAAAGACTGGACAAGTCTAGTTGAGCCGGACCCTGGATGCGTCCTGTGGGGAACATTGTGAGCTCCACAATCTCAGATCAAATTTGACCCATGCCAGTGCCAACTGTGGACGGCAGCCCTCCAAGGGCAGTGCGCAGTTGGCTTCGCGCCGCCCAAAGGATATATGGTACGGATTGAGTCAGCGGGGACAACAGTGTCAATGTTGATTGCATGAGCAACCCCTGTTGGCCATCTGGGCATGTGATGGCGTGGTCTCTGCGCGTGCATATGATTGGGTCTCCTCCACCCCCACTCTGCACGTGCGTATGATTGGGTCTCCTCCACCCCCACTCTGCACATGCGTATGATTGGGTCTGCTCCACCCCCACTCTGCACATGCGTATGATTGGGTCTCCTCCACCCCCACTCTGCACATGCGTATGATTGGGTCTCCTCCACCCCCACTCTGCACGTGCATGGCTTTGTGGCTGTGGTGTGAAAAGAAGCAGTTGGCTCTCACGCTTCACATCTCATGCTTCGTACATAGTTCACGAAGTGGACATTCGGAATTTGGGTGGGATTGGAGATGCCAAATTTTTTTTTAAAGAAATCAAAAAGAGGGTAAATTGTCCTTCAGTAGGCTAAAATGTTTAATTAAGAACAATTAGCAGCACATTACAGTACAGCGCTTGTTACTATGATTGGAACTAAAACCAGTTTACACAGTGGGTCCCCAGGACCAGGGCTGAGAAACAGTCCTAGATGTTGTAAAGCCTTAGCCCTATATTACACTCACAACATCAGTACTTTAGTGAGGTTTACACTAGACACGTGTAGAGTGATCCATGATTTTATTTCCCCGATTTTCCCAAAGTGCAGTCTCTCATTCTGTTTTGTTGCAGTAGAGAAAGAAATACATTATGGGAGAATTTTGCTAAGCTGAACAGGAAGTTTCCGGGAAACTTCAGCTTGAGAAATCGTATCTACACACTACTTCTGCCATTTAATTTGCAGAACAATAAAGATGAAGAATGTTATTAATTTGTCTTGTGGTCACATAGCAGGCCAGGATGTCTGTGTCACAAGCTATGTTTGTGTAAACAGTCTGGGAATTGTGTTTGTGTAAACAGTTTGGGAGTTGTTTGTGTCAACAGTTTGGTAGTTGTGTTTGCGTAAACAGGAGTTGTGCTTGTGTGAACAGGACTTGTGCCTGTGTAAACAGGGGCTGTATTTATGTAAATGGCACTTGTTTATATATGTGGGACCTGTGTTTGTGTAAACAGGCACTGCACTTGCTAACACCAGCTGTGTTGGTGTACACATGAACTGCATTTGTGTAAGTGGTCATGTTTGTGAACACAGTCTTCTCTCCTCGGATCTGGGTCACAGTTTTGCAGTGGAAAAAGAGCCTGCTTTGCCAAGCAGTCCCAGGGCTTTTGAGAAGGAGGGGACCAGAGGCCCCCCAGAGGAGACCAGTGAGGCTCATGGGAAGGTGAGTTTAACAAAGATTCTTCCGAAAACAGCATTAGCAGGGTATAGATGCAAAACACTGTTTGAAGACGATAAAGAGAGCTAACATTACTCACCTCACGCTCAATTTAAAGCAGAGAGCTGCTAGCTGGCTCATCCTGTTAAAGCACTGCTCCAGTGTGTGGATACACTTATAATCTGGTGTAGAATCCAGGCCGTGCCAGTGCTGGCTGTGGCTGGTAGCTTCCCAAGGCAGCGTGTAATTAGCATGACCAAGAAAGCAGTAGACGGTATCAAGTGTTTTGAAGTAGAGAATGATTTTGTGCACCCTCCCAAATTTACTCAGGACATTTCTGTGGCAGGACAGGCCACTAGATGCAATTGGAAATGGGAGGAAAAAGTAAACATCAGGTTTTAAAAAAAAGAAAGAAAGATAATAACTCCAAATCTGTCTTTTTCTTTTGTTTTTCATCCACCACCTGAAGGACTTAATTTCCCGTGTCCGTGAGCAGCCAAAGGAAAAAGAGAATGGGGTCGGAGAGGAGGAGGCGGAGGAAGGGGGCAGGGAACAGGAAGTGGGGGTGGAGACTGACCAGGAAGTCCAGTCTGAGAACAAGGTGGAGAAAGGCAGCAAAGGGGGCGGAGGAGAGGACGTGAGGAGCCCCTCCCCCAGGGATGAGGGAGGTGGGTTGAGCAGCCCTGGCTCCGCCCCCATACTGCTGGCTGCCGAGTGCGTTCCTGTTGCACGGATGGAGGACAAAGCCACACCCACCGAAGCTCAGCCCAAGGATGACACGCCTACACCTGCTGCCCAGAAGGAAATGGAGAGAGTTGCACAAATGAAGAGGGAAATAGAAGAAAGAATGGAGAGAGAAATTGAGAGAAAGAGGGAGGAAGAAAGGGTGGGGAAAGAGAGGAGAGAAAAGGCAAGGGTGGAGAAAGAGATAGAGGAGAGGAAAGAGAAGGAAAGGATAGAGAATGAGATAAAGATGAAAAAGGAAAAAGAAAGATTGGAGAGAGAGTTGGAAGAGAGAAGAGAGAAAGAAAGGTTGGAGAAGGAGATGGAGGAGAGGAGAGAGAGTGAAAGAGTGGAGAAGGAGATGGAGGAAAAGAGAAAAAGGGAAAGGATAAAGAGGGAGTTAGAAGAGATGAAAGAAAAGGAAAGGTTGGAGAAGGAGATGGAGGCGAAGAAAGAAAAAGAAAGGTTGGAGAAGGAGATGGAGGAGAAAAAGGAAAAAGAAAGAGTGGAGAGAGAGTTGGAAGAGAGGCGGGAGAGAGAAAGGTTGGAGAAGGAGATGGAGGAGAGGAAAGAGAGTGAAAGAGTAGAGAGGATGCTGGAAGAGAGGAGAGAGAGTGAAAGAGTAGAGAAGGAGATGGCGGAGAAGAGAAAAAAGGAAAGGGTAAAGAGGGAGTTGGAAGAGAGCAGAAAAAAGGAAAGGTTAGAGAAGGAGATGGAGGAGAAGAGAGAAAAAGAAAGGTTGGAGAAGGAGATGGAGGTGAAAAGAGAAAAAGAAAGGTTGGAGAAAGAGATGGAAGAGAAAAGAGAAAAAGAAAGGTTGGAGAGGGAGCGGGAGAAGAGAGAAAAAGAAAGGTTGGAAAATGAGATAGAGGAAAAGAAAGAAAAAGAAAGGTTGGAGAAGGAGATGGTGGTGAAAAGAGAAAAGGAAAGGGTGGAGAGGATGTTGGAGGAGCAGAGAGAAAGAGAAAGGATGGAAAAGGAGATGGAGGAGAAAAGAGAAAAGGAAAGATTGGAGAGGGAGAGGGAAAAGAGAGAAAAAGAAAGGGTGTTGAAGGAGATGGAGGAGAAGAGAGAAAAAGAAAGGTTGGAGAGGGAGATGGAGGAGAAGAGAGAAAAGGAAAGGCTGGAGAGGGAGATGGAGGAGAAGAGAGAAAAGGAAAGGTTGGAGAGGGAGATGGAGGAGAAGAGAGAAAAGGAAAGGGTGGAGAGGATGTTGGAGGAGAGGAGAGAAAGAGAAAGGTTGGAGAGGGAGACGGAGAAGAGAGAAAAAGAAAGGTTGTTGAAGGAAATTGAGGAGAAGAGAGAAAGAGAAAGAGTGAAGAAGGAGTTAGAAGAAATGAGGGAAAAAGAAAGGATAGAGAGAGAGTTGGAGACGAAGAGAGAAAGAGAAAGGGTGGAGAAGGAGTTGGAGGAGAAGAGGAAGAGAGAAATGATGGAGAAAGAAAGACAAATTGAGACGGAAACGAAACGGAGGGAGATGGAAAGAGAGAGGAAAAGGGAGGATGAGGAGAGGATGAAAGTGACTGCTGTGAAGCTGCCTGAACAAGCCCCCCAGGGAGAGAGCAGAGTGGGCGGGGCCGATGGGGGGGGCAGGGCCAAGGAGCCGGGCGAGGAGGTGCGCTTTGACGACTTCTCTGTGAAGCCTCGGCGGTGGGGGAGCCAGGGGAGGGCCTTGTGGTCCAGCAGGGACAGCCCCACCCTGTGGGACGAGCGACAGGAGGAGAAGGAGTCAAAGAGTGTGCCAGAGAGAGAGGAGGCTGCGGGGACTCCTGGTGATTGGTCCGTGCCGGTAGGCGAGCCAGGCGGCTCTGGCCCCGCCTCCGCCGGCGACGGCAGCAGCACCCGGCGGGAGCCTGACGAGACCCCTCCCCAAACCCCGACCCCGCCCCCATCTCCACCCGTCCTGGAGCTGCGGACAGAAGCCCCGGAAGAGACGGAGGTGAGGGGAGGAGCCTGTGTGTGTGTGTGCGTGTGTACGTGTGTGTGCGTGTGAGTGCGTGTGTGCGTGTGTTGGGTGTAAGTGTGAGTAATCACACAGGCACGTTCACACCCAGCTCCCTCCTCCTGTTTAAGAGTCTATACAGAGTGACACACTACACACTGACTATTAACTCTGAGCCCTAACTCTGTGTTCTGACACTGAGCTCTACAGTTTACAATTTGATCGATTCACAGATGCTTTTACCCAAAAGGACTTACAAAAGTGACTTTCACATGATAAGCAAATGCCACTAGAGCTAGATAAGCAAAGTTTCAATTATATAAGCGTGACCGTCAAGGTGCATGCCTTAAGACCTGCAAGATAAAGAACGAGAAGGGTTAGTTTTTTATGAAATATAATAATAAAAATAATACAATAATAGAAATAATTCATTGAAGTGTAGCTTGAATTTTAAGCATTTGTGGAAAACAGCTGGACACTCTTGTTTTCTTAACTTAATTGCGGAAGTTCATTCCACTTTTGGGGGACCAGGACAGAGGAGACCCAGGGCAATGAGGAGAGGTTGCCAGATGCTCCAATTGTGATGTGACAGCCAGTGGGAGGTCTGGTTGGAGTGTGTGGTGTCATTATAGTGTGAAGATGAGCTGATATGAGTAGGTTTTTTTAAGAATGTTTTAGTAAGTCCATGTTCTAGAACTTCATTGCTTGTGATTGTTACATTTTCTCCAGAATGTAGCTCAGGAGTTGATTGCAGACTCTGAGCTTGAGAGTTTTATATTGAAATGAGAGAAGTGAGATGGGGTGGTAATTGTGTGCATCTTCTGGGTTGAGAGAAGGCAGTGACACAGGCCATCTTTAGACCAGCAGAGACTGTGGTCTAGCATTGTGCACTGTGCTGCAACACTGAGCTCTAAGACTGAGCTCTGACATTTAGCTTGAACACTGAGCCTTCACACTGAAGTCTGGGATGGAGCGCACTCTGAGGTGTGTTCCAGAGTGTGAAGGCAGCAGAGGGATGTGAGGTATTCCTTCAGTGTAGAAGTGTTCTACCCAGAAACACATACCAGTTTCTCCTGTTGAGTCGTCATAACACCTCACTTTTTTGTTCTCAAACTGCCTGTTTGCTGCACTGCTGCCCCCTGGTGGTTGTATTGCAATCCAGCACTAATGGCCATCACTGGCTAGTTGCTACCAAGTGCAGTGCAGAGCAGAGCATTTCCCAAACACTGTCCTCTGCTCCTCTGGTAGACAATGCATGTCCTGATTTAGAGTTAGATCTGCAGTGTGTGTATGAGCTACATCCACCTCCCTTTCTTTGTGTGAATACAAAAATAGTGTTACTTCAGACCATGCTAACTGGCCACTCATGGGGTAAACATATCCTTTACTGTCTCTCAGGATTCAGAATGTTTTCATTGAGGGAACTTTGAGAGGTTTTGATTGAACCATGTGAGAACTGCAGTTATTAATAATAATAATAATTCTTATTATTATTATAAGCAGACAGTCCACCCTCATTTCATATGTTTAGCTTTATTCAGACCAGGAGAGAGGTGCCAAGTTAGGGGATCGAACCCTGAACCTTGCAGAGGAACATCCATACGTCTTAATATATGGTCCATTCAGTTATTGTTTTATTGCTTTTTTATTTGCTCTGAATCTGGGACTGTGATTACTTTTCTGAGATCTGGATTCTGTGAAATGTTTGAATGTTACGATGTTTATTGTTCAGGCTTAGTTTGTGAAATCAGTGTCATCACGTCCGGTAAAATTTTCAAAAAGGAATGTTTAAACGAGGTGTTCAATCTCAAGGCTCTCTGAGTCTTTGACATGTAATAACCAGTTATGTTCCTATTTTTCTTGCATATTTTAACTCCCGTTGTCATGTTCCCTCACTCCTCTCCTCTCTTCTCCCTTGTTCCCTCTTTCTCTCAGGAGGAGGGTGAGGCAGAGTTGGTTGTGGAGACAGACCCGGAAGCGCTGGCGGAGGGCAGGTGAGCTCTACACACACACAGGGGTCCCGTACGAGGGGGGGTGGGGGGGAGTTAAGATGATTCGAAGGGCCCTGACTGACAGGGGCCCTCAAAAATGTAGGATTCCATTGGATTTCCTGGGGTGGTGGGGTCCAATATGAGATCTTTTCATGGGGCCCAAAATCCCTGGTGGTGCCCCTGCACACACACACATTATATATACACGTAAGTTCAAACCCAGTCAAACCCAGGAGTTTGTCGCACTTTGTCCCACCCCACCACTGACACACTGTTGGTCCTCAGTTTGGTGGAATAGTGAATAATGAGATCTGTGTTCTTTACTGTGAATCCTGTACCCAGCCTGACTCCCATCACCCCAAGACCGGATGACCTCATAAACTTGTCACCAGACGAGCCTCTGCCAGGAGAGCCCGACACGCCTAGTAACCAGGAGACTGATGATGACATCATCGACTTCACTCCCAGCACGGACCCTGAGCCCCTCCCCCTTCCTGAGGTCAGTCATGAACTCCACCCCTCTTCTGAAAACATTCTGATTGACACACCCAGGGTTTTACTACTGGGTTTCAACACATCCTTAGCACACATCTAAGTGCAACATGAGAGTGTGATTTTCATTTGTTATAACTAGAAAATGTGTGCGTGTGTGTATGTGGTGTGTGTATGGTGTGTATGTGGTGTGTGCATGGTGCACGTGTGTATGTATGGTGTGTATGTGGTGTGTGCATGGCGTGTGTGTGTGTATGGTGTGTGTGTGGTGTGTGCATGGCGTGTGTGTGTGTGTGTGTATGGTGTGTATGTGGTGTGTGCATGGCGCGTGTGTGTGTATGGTGTGTATGTGGTGTGTGCATGGCGTGTGTGTGTGTGTGTGTATGGTGTGTATGTGGTGTGTGCATGGCGCGTGTGTGTGTATGGTGTGTATGTGGTGTGTGCATGGCGTGTGTGTGTGTGTGTGTATGGTGTGTGTGCAGTTCCCCACATCGCTGCTGGACACCAGCGCTCAGCTTGCGAAGGCGGAGCTTGGACGGAGGCGGAATCGGAGTCGGCCGTCGATGCCTCCCAGGCCTGTCAGTCAAGGCGCTCCACTCGGCGAACTGCAGGAGGCCGTGGACGGGCCGGACGACTGCATGTTCCGTGACTCCACAGGTAGCCCCGCCCCAAAGTCCCATCTGGTGCCCAGTTCCAGTTCCTTTTGTTCAGCTCCTGCACAGGTGTGCTCTGTTCAACGCTGAAGGACGCCCCCTGGTGGATAAGCCTGGGATACAGATAGGAAAAAACTCTTCCAACAGCAGCACTAATTATATATGGAATTTTTCCATCCGGTTCGATTAGAGTCACATCCGGAGGTCTGAGCTGGATTCTGCCATTGCGGAACATGAATGTAAAATGCCTTTCCACCTTCACCGTTTTTACTGACAGATAACATCCCATAATAAGTTTGCAGGAGTCACGAGACACTCTGTTGTAAAGCCGGCACTCAGTCCTGATGAAGCACTGAGTACAGCTGGGAGAAATATGGAATCTCAGTCTGAACACACACAATCGGACACGCAACACATTAAAATTAAGTGCAAACAGACTACCATATATATATATATATATATGAGATGTACAGAAATCAGATTTGTCAGCTGTTTTGGGTGTGACTGTAGACGGGGCTTAAGTCTGTCTCTCCCTCTCTCCTAGAAGTCGCGGCAGAGTCTTCTTATGGGGTGGATTTGCATTCAGAGGTGGAGCCCTCTCCACTGCCCAGCCAATCGCAGAGAGTCCCCGTCTTCCCCGGAATGGACCCTTCAGCCCTCAAGGTGAGGAGCCACTCACTGCCGTCTGAGCCAATGTCAGCGCCGATGGTCCCATCTGCCTGCTCCTGTTCCCTCGCCTAATTGGCTGTTTCTCTGTCTGACTGAAGTTAGTATGTTGCTTGATGCAGTAATTCATGCAGGGCCGCTGGGTGGCTCATCCTGTTAAGGTCCCCACAGTGTGATACCGAATCTGGGTTGTGCTCGTGCCAAGTGGCCGGCAACCTACAAGGTGGCACTCAACTGGGTTTCATCAGGAATTAAAGCATTATTGTGCTCAGTAGCGACCTCTGCTGGGCAACAGGGCACATCCAAGTCTGTTGAGCAGCGCATGTGCTGCCTTCCTCCAGGTCCAAGCCCTGCTTGTGAATTGCAGCTTAATAAAGTAAGAGGCGACAGTGGCGATATCACATGCTTCAGAGGAGAGTGCTCTCCAGTATCGATAGGGGTGGTTAGAAGGAAGGAAGGAAGTGCCTAATGAATGAAGATTGAAGTTTTAGGCTTTTTCATGCTTAACTACCAGGGCAGTACTGATGTAGCAGAACAAGGTCCGTGTGACAACAGTACCAAACCAATCAGCCATTTTGAACTCTTTATCATACTGTGAGACTTGTGGCTTCAGACTGGTCCAGCACTATCTGCTTTTACATCCATATTTTTTCCCATTCCAAATGTAATTCTAATTAAAGATTCCAAATTGACCGTTTACATGAACGCCAAATAAAGTGCTCATACTGAATATATTTTTATATGCCTCGGTTGTAGTAAACTTTCTAATTTGTATAAAATTTCACTTCATGCAGTCTGCGCCAACCCTATTCAAAAATTGGGTTCAAGCGCAATGCTTCTATTTCTCCTGTTCCTGACCAGCTTTGCTTGGCAACTGCCATGTTTCTGAATCTCCCGCAAACTCAAAACACGTTGCTTGTCCCAAGGGAGGAACATGCACAGAATCGAAAATCAGAAATTAATCTGAATGAGCATTTGCATGGCCATTAGTCACTAATGTTCTCCGACTGAATTGATTATCAAAAGTTTACACCACCCCTTTCAAACCAAATGCCAAATGAAATTTCAGCCGAAATGGACCAGTGTTATTCTGACTGAGGTGCTTACATGAGTATTCTGATTAGGGTCTTGTTATTATTCCAGTTATTGAGAGAATATGAGCCTCCGTGTAATGCAGCTGCTGCTGCCAGATCTGATGTCAGTGTTGGAGCTGGACCCAAACTACAGCCCTGCTTCGCTCCAAGCAATGAGAGAAAAAGTCTGTTGTTTTGTTGGCAGTATGTATACCAGGTTAATTTCCTGTTGGCCTATAGATAGATTTCATGATGTAATATACTTTACCCCATACCTCTCTTTCCCCCTCTCTCTCTTGCTCTTTCTCTCTCCTGCTCCCCCCCCCCCCACTTTTTGTCCCCCCTTTCCCTCCCCTTCTCTGTCTTTTTCCCTCTTTCCTGTTTACTCTCTCTCTCTCTCTCTCTCTCTCTCTGTCTCACAGGCAGTGCTGCAGAAGCGAGGGGGGGATTCTGATGGACAGGCTGACAGACGCGCCCCCTCTCCGTTGGAGCTGTTGCGCCGCGTTCCGGCATCTTCCCACCCCTCCCCCCCTCAGCTCTCCTGCCCTGCCCCCTCCCCTCCTCCGCGCACCCGCTCCACCAAATCACCCATCCCTCCAGGAGCAGCCAGGGTGCTGCCCCCTGCTGCTGGGACAGAGGACAGGCAAGCAAAGGCTTCGCTTCTCAGAAACACACATCACAGCACATAACAGCACACATGACACATCACAGCACATCACAGCACATACACAGCACGCCTCACAACAGGTAACACAGAATCAGTCCGCATGATGCAACTTTCAAAAACTCTAAAACGACAATCACCATTTTTCTGTTGCTTGACAAAGTTGTTCTTTATGGGCATTAATAGCACTATTCACAATGTGTCACAATAACATGGTTACTAACTCCCTTTAGGGTAATTACGTGGTTATTACCACCCTTTATGGCATGTGTATGATTATTAACACACCTTGTGGCAATTGCATGATTATTAACGCCATTTATGGCAATTATGTAATTATTGGCATAATTTTAATTATTACGCTCTTTAGGGTGGAGTCCACACCTCCCTGGCTTCAGGAGCTGAAGTCCAAGAAGCAATTCGCTCAGTCTGGTGGAGACCCATAGACACCACAAAGAAAGGGTGAGCGCTCTTCTCTCCCTTCTCCTCTCAATCTCTCCCCTTCTTTCTGTCTCCATTTCTTCTTTTTCCCCCTTTTCTTTCTCTCTCTTCTCTTTTTCAGTCTCCGGTCTTCTCTCTCCGTCTCCATTTCTGTCTTCTCTCCAGCCTTCACTCTCTTCTGTTCATCTCACTGGTTCGTTCACCATGAGCTCCTTGTTGATTGCGCGTTTTTAAATAATAATAATAATAAAATGCCGATAAGGACAGATTGGAGAGCCCATTTGACTAAGCCCTCTTCCTATAAAAGCTTTTTCTTGGAGTGCGGGGGTGGGGGGGGGGGGGTGCTGTTGCCTGTTTATTTGCTATCCTCTCATAACTCTTAACAGTGTGCATGAATATTTAGCATGTTATGAATGATTATTGTGTAAATATGTCTGTGGATGGCTCTGATTTAGACTTCTACTGATTTTGTTTTTGTCAATTTGATGGATGAATGGTTATTTTCAACGGTCGTTGTCACTTACGTTTATTTAATTTTACAGGTTTACACGAGGAGGAAATGGCGGAAGCTTTGACCTTTAACCTGGAAATGAACAGAAACTTGCTATCAAGTTTTTTCTCTTGAGTTTTTTTTTCGTGACTTTTGCTTGTGAAACTCGTGGCAGCAGTAGGGTTTGATATATGCACAAAGTGCCTTTCCGGAAAGAGTGGAGAAAAGGGCCTTTTCTGTCGAACGAGTCTTTGCATACAGTCACTTTACTCTCTATCTGCACAGAAGGAGGGGGACCAATTCTGTCCCTGCACTTGTTGCACAAGGGAAAGGTTAGCCTGCAGGACCAAGCACTTCTTAACCTGATGCACAACAAATTCAGGACAGGATGATGTTTTTAAAAGATTTTTATTACTTATCAGTTTTTTATATAATGAATGCAGTCTGTCTCTGTCTTCCTGTTCACAGTTTTAAAAAATCTGTTTCTCTCTTTTATTTGTGTTTTGTTTTGTTACATTTTTGTTGTTGTTGTTGAACTGGCTGTTAGACCGGCACAAAGTTTACAGGATCAACCCTCTTAAGGGACAGTTTAATCAAAGCACCCGGAGCCTTAGACTGTATCCCACACTGCCCGTCTCCGGTCCCTCTGTTTAGCGCCTGTTGTGCTGGGTCCATTGGAATCAAAGTGTGTTTTTTAATTCATCTAAAATTCTGAGAATTTGATTCTGATTGGCCCAGATGCCCTCCGATGACACCGGTAAAATATTAACTTTCGTTGGTCGCGAATGGCGATTCACTGCGATGCCGAACAACAATTTTTTTAAACCTGGTTCATAATATTTCCTCCTGTAGACCAATGTAATGTAATGTTTGGTTTGATCTGTATGTGAAGATTTCAGGCTATCTTAGGCCCGTGTGTGCACATGTGTTTGTGTGTGTATGTGTGTGTGTGTGTGTGTGTGTGTGTGTGTGAATGGTGTCTTCTGTAAAATTATCCTTTTGTCAGGGCTTTTTAAAAAAGATTGTTTCTTTCTTAATTTCAACGCAAAGGCTGTAGGCTTGTGTGAGGCCATTGTCAAAGTGGAAATTGATAAATAAAATAAAGTTTGCTATGAAATGGATGGATGGCCTTTTGTGTCTTATTTGCGGTCAGTTCTGGGTTTAGACTTTTGCTATGTTACTTTGCAGCTGATGTTTTTTTGGATGTTTTGAGGTCGTGCAGTGACATCACTCCTGGCTGGATGTGCGGTGCTATGTGAGCCAAATTAACGTCCCACCCCTTCCCATCTGGACCCACCCCCCCCACCCCCCAAGTGATGATTCATTTCCTTCAGCCTGTTTTAATTTGTGACTCCGTGCGACAAACGAGACAGAAAACAGATGACCAACATTGAGATGTTTCGCTCTGTGCTTCATGTAAAATCAAGGGCCCTTTTAACAAATGTCTCCCCAGTCTGTATGAGAGGAACCTAGATACGGCATGTCAGGGTGCCCCTCAATCCTTCATCAGCGCACTGTGTGTTTGGGCAGATGGGGTGTGGCCAGGGAGGGGGGTCCAGGTCCCATTTTTTTGCTGAGTGAGGGCAAATTGCTGAACCCCCCCCCCCTCCCAGCCAATGGTGAGTTCATGCCCAGACTGTGTGCCCTGGCACTGCTGGTAGACAGCTGGCACAGAGGTGGATGGTTGGATTTGGCGGGCATGGCGTGCCAGCTCTGGAGCCCTATTGAGGGGCAGTGTGACGGACACAATGCGGGCGACAGACCTGCTGTATCAACAGCTCTCCGTTTTTCTGCTGTCCTCGCCAGAAATAAACCATAAATACCCCCCCCCCTGCCCCAGACTGCCACACACTGCCCCAGCCACAATCACGCACACTGCCTGCACCAAGACCGCGGGTTACACACGCCACCGATACACCCACCAGCACCAGCTAACGACCAGGTAACGACCGAGCCTTCCTGCTCCTGTGGGCGCTCTCGCTCCGCCTCCTGCTGTCTATGTGACCGCTCATTCCATCTGCTCCTCTCTGTGGCTGCTCCTTCCACCTCCTCTCTATGGCTGCTCCTTCAACCGCCTCCTCTCTCTCTCTCTGGCTGTTCATTCCTGAACTCTACCCCCCCCCCCCCCCATGCCCTCCTGTCTGTCCCTCTGCCTGTTGTGTGTGACCATTGTTGCCCCGTGATTCCATCCCTGTCCCATGTCTTGTGGTTGCCATGGTTTCTTAGGCTTGGCCCAGTTTGTTTTGGTTTGCTTTTTGTTGTTGTATTGTCCAGTGAGGAGCCACACTTTGCCTGGTGAGCATGCAGTAAGTTTAAAGTTTAAAATGTGCTCTAAATGAGAGGGATGTAGTCTGCTGTTACCTGGACATATGTGGACACCTGGGATGTTTCAGTGGGGAAGAATATTGGCCTTACACTAGTTGCGAGCCTCTCACGTGGTGCGTTTGAAATCACATACTAGTGTACTATTTAGAATGCAAAACTAGCATGTGAACATTTTTAGTATGAAATCATAGCACATATCAAATAGTATGTGAAAGATAACCAGATGCCTTGCTACATCTGGTGTAATAACATAGTTTGCAAATACTGCTGGCAAAAGGAGCAAAACAAGATGGGGAGCTTTAAGAGAGCGATGCTGTTGTGAGCTTCATTTAAGAGATGGAGTCTCTTACCTACTGTCTAGAATGCCTATGGTTCAAATTCCTTATTTTGTACGATGCTGTTGGAAATCTAATTGTACATATGATAATATTGCTGGTTTCAGACAAAAGATTAAATTTAGAGTATGAGCTTCCTGTCTTGCTAGTGCCTCACGGTACTGTGTTTATCAATGAATAATTCTGTCCCCCAGTACAAGTTAAATCAACAGGGCTGTACTTTACTGGTCCTGTACAATCCAATTTTCATATATATTGGCATCATCCTGCCTTGCTTTGAGGTATCTGGCATTTATCCAGGTTCAAGAATTTAAGTATTGCAAAAAACTTGTTTTAAATAACCTCCCCCATCTCTTTAAATACATTTTAATGTAGGCTAACAAGAGCAAATGACATAAATGCTAAAATTAAATTTCATTTTTCACAATTTCCTTGTTTTGTATCTTGTTTTTTTGTTTCTGTGCACATACTGAATGAAACTCTTCTGTTCTGTTGCCAGTTTTGGCCATGTCTCTATAATGTCAACTAAGCCACTGCTCCCAATAGTTAATCCAAACAGTTACTGTAAGCTCCAGCATGTTTTTTTACCATGACTAACTCCATGTTACCCCCCTCACCCCCCCACCCCCCTCCAGGAGAAGGCAGGCAATGTCGGAAAAGCAGGGGCCCGCAGAACAACTGCCAGCCGGAAAAAGTCAGGGAGGGGTGGGTGGCAATTACAAGGTAACTATCCTCTCCACTAAAAAAACATTTAGAGATTTTTCTATGAAATACAGGACTGATTTAATGGTTGCTCGGTAAAAGAGAAGCGTAATGTTTTTATCTACGTTGTAGACCCTGAGTCCAGACACTGGTTAATACGCATCCACACATTTTCAGACTCCAGTCCCTGGACCCACCCTGCCTGGCTTTACATGTGTTTCTGCACCAATGACCAGCCAGCGAAACCACACACCTTGTTATCAAGCCCTTAACTAATTGCACTTGACTAAAAGAAAAACTACAGACACCAGCAGAAGCTGCGGCCCTTCTGGACCTGAGCTCTCAACTAAATATGTCACATCAGACATCCTCTCCGATAATGATCTCACACAAGTCCTTCTCCTCACCAATGTGACCGCCTCCTTGCAGGTGGTGCTGTGTGAGGTGTAGTTGGGCTGTGATTGTCTCCTTGCAGGTGGTGCTGTGTGAGATGTAGTCGAGCTGTGATTGTCTCCTTGCAGGTGGTGCTGTTTGGGGTGTAGCTCGGTTGTAATCTCTCTTTGCAGGTGGTGCTGTGTGAGGTGTAGTTGGGCTGTGATTGTCTCCTTGCAGGTGGTGCTGTGTGAGGTGTAGTCGAGCTGTGATTGTCTCCTTGCAGGTGGTGCTGTGTGAGGTGTAGTTGGGCTGTGATTGTCTCCTTGCAGGTGGTGCTGTGTGAGGTGTAGTCGAGCTGTGATTGTCTCCTTGCAGGTGGTGCTGTGTGAGGTGTAGTCGGGCTGTGACTGTCTCCTTGCAGGTGGTGCTGTGTGAGGTGTAGTCGGGCTGTGACTGTCTCCTTGCAGGTGGTGCTGTGTGAGGTGTAGTCGGGCTGTGACTGTCTCCTTGCAGGTGGTGCTGTGTGAGGTGTAGTCGGGCTGTGATTGTCTCCTTGCAGGTGGTGCTGTTTGGGATGTAGTTGGGCTGTGATTGTCTCCTTGCAGGTGGTGCTGTTTGAGTTGGAGAATTTCCAGGGCAAGAAGGTGGAGCTCTCTGCAGCGTGTAAGGATGTGAACGAGAAAGGTGCGGAGAAAGTTGGCTCCGTGCTGGTCAACTCTGGACCGTGAGTACCGCCCTTCTCTTCTGCCCTCCTCATCTTCCCTCCATCTCTTCCTCCTCCATCTTCTATTCCTCCTCATCTTCCCTCCATTTCTTCCTCCTCCACCCCCTGCCTTCCTCATCTTCCCTCCATCTCTTCCTCCTCCACCCCCTGCCCTCCTCATCTTCCCTCCATCTCTTCCTCCTCCATCCCCTGTTCCTCCTTCTCCTTCCTCTCTTCCTCTTCCCTCCATCTCCCCTTCTTTTCCATCTCCTGGACAAAAGTTTAAACTCAGAAAACAACCTGGTGCCTCGCTTGACTTCCTGTCTTCCCCTCTCCTGTTTGAATTATAGAGAAAATGGTTCATGTTTAAAGGAATGTGTTGATTGAATGAAGTAATAAATGATAGTAAATCAAAAATAAATCAACAAAGAGGAAAGTAATGAATATGTGAATGACTGAATGTATGAATGGGTAAATGGGTCAGTGATGTGACCTTACCCCCACTCGCAGGTGGGTTGGGTTCGCCCAGCAAGGGTTCAAAGGGGACCAGTATGTTCTGGAGAAGGGGGAATATCCACGCTGGGCTACCTGGACCAGCAGCCAGAACAGCTACAGTCTGATGTCTCTACGGCCACTCAAAATCGTGCGTACTGCAGCACCGACCAGCCTACTGACGCACACACTGACTACAGCATTACCGAGAGACACTGACCACATCACTGGTCCTTTACTAAGAGAGTCACATCACAGATACTCTGACCACGAAACTGACTGAATCGCTAACATGCTCACAAGCAGCCCTTTAGCTGTTTTTTTAAATTATTTATTTTTAATTTTTTTTGTAATTTCTTTAATAAAATTTCTTTAATAAAAAATGACAAAGGCGAAACTGTACAAACACTGCAATAATCAACTCATCATAAATACACTGGGGCTAACTGAGTGAAGTGATATGTCCAGAGTAGGCTTACAGGGAAAGATCTGAGATATGCTGACTTTTGCACTTAAAGAAACCACTGCCGCTGGGCTTACAATGAAAAAACGTGTATCATTGCGTGACTAATTAGTTTATAAATCAGTGAATTTTACAGTCGTAATGCGCTGCAGTTGAAAAGCTGAGTGGATTTTTGGATTGTTTGACTAAGCGTCCTTCGACAGAAATGTGTTTTTGCGGCGTTCACGTGTGACTTTGTCGCCCCCTGCAGGACAGTGAACAGCACAAGCTGCACTTGTTTGAGGCAGAGGGGTTTGCAGGGAGAAAGATGGAGATCGTGGACGACGATGTACCCAGCCTGTGGGCCCACGGCTTCCAGAACCGCGTGGGCAGTGTGAAGTCACTCAACGGAACGTGAGTTACCAAGCTGGAATGATTTGGCTTAAGTTGTTGGGGGACAGAACTCTCAGTATTGAGAACAGAGAGCTGAATATCTGGTGAGTCTGTAGGATCTGTGGTGTCGTCGCCTTCCTCTCATTGATAGAGGGGGACAAAGCCAAGCTCATAACAGTGTAGATTTTAAATGTAATAACACTGACACTGGATCAGTGACTGCTGTTTCCCGCTTGACAGCCAGGGTTAGGACAAAGGTTGGTGAAGGAGCTCCGAAATCAGTTGTTCTTTACACAGCATGGGAAAGTCAACAACCTGATAAAATGTTTCAGAGTAGGTGTGCTGATCTAGGATCAGTCTAGCATTTTTAAATCACATCAATTTCAAATAAAATTTTTATAATCTCTGTTTGCAAGGTACTGCAAAAATGCACGTTCAAGTTCAAATGTTTTTTTTATTGGCATGAAAAAAGTTGTCATATTTAGTACTTGGTTGCAAGTCCTTTGCATTTGATGACTGCCTGACACCTGCCATTCACACACATGATGCACACTTACATTCTCTCTCTCTGTCTGTTTTCCTTAGGTGGGTGGGGTACACGTACCCAGGCTACAGGGGGCACCAGTTCGTGTTTGAGAAGGGAGAGTTCAAGCACTGTAACGAATGGGGCTCGGCACAGCCGGAGATCCAGTCAGTGCGCCGGATTCTGGACATGCAGTGGCACACAAAGGGCTGCTTTGACACCTCCGACCCCAAGCCCGCACCCCCACCCCCTGCCCCGCCCGCTGCCGCCGGCTCCAGCTGAAGGAGGATCACCGGCCCTGCCCCCAGACCCCCGCCCCACCTCGCCTCTCCCAGGGGTGTTAAGAAGCAGCGCATTAGGAAATGAGGAAGTGCTATGTGTGTCTCCGCTGGCAATAAAGGTCTCTGCTCTGAGTCAAACGCTCTGTTGCAAGTGTCAGTTTTGAGTGTGGAATTGGAGTGAGAGTTTGGATCTGGGTTGGGTCGGGTTGGGTTGAACTAGGGTTTGGGTTGGGGCTGGGGCTGGGGCTGGATTGGGTTGAGGTGGGGTTTGGATTGGGTTAGGTCGAGACTCCTCTTTCACCCCATGAACACAAAAGCATTAATGTCCCTCTCCTGTGCTACACAACCCCCATCCCCCCAAACCACACACACACACACACACACACCCACTACAGTAGAGAAGCTCACTGCTGTGCCACCCCCACCTGTAGGAGCAGGATAAGGAAAAGCGGTGCTTCTAAAAAACGTTTCTGCTATCCAACCACACCAGCGCCCTGTGTCTCTGTGTTCTTCTGCATCCATCCTCCTACGAGGCAAACTATTTGACTGCATATTAAATATTAAATCAGCAGGTTCGTGAGCAGCTTGGCTTGTCTGCTCTGAAAAGGTTGAGTCTCTTTTTTTTAACATGTCTGGTGGGCTGAGGTGTAAGTCACCGGCCCCCCTCGCCCTGCCATAAAAAGCCATTTTGGCATGTGGGTTGGGCGAAGGGTCTGTTTACACCTGTTTTCACTCAAAATACCGCATGTGCCTTCCTGTCTCGACACCAGCCGCAAACTCCAGTAGGGTCCCGCAACTGCAGTCAAGTCTCTGTTGCCTCATCCCTATCGGCGGCGGCTTTCTATGGAACACGAGTCTGGTCTGGAGGTCCCATTACCATTACTCTGATCTGTCTGGCTGTCCGTCAGTCTGTCAGTCAGGCTGTCTAAATATACCGTTTCTTTTCTGCGTGGCGTCTGAAATAACCCCTGCCATTGGCTGTATACAAAGGGAATGGAGTTACGCATGACCTTTAAGCTAGAAAAGTTCAAAAATGCTCGTTAAGGTATACTGCTGTTTCCAGATCTGCAGTACACTTTGAGGTTTTTCCATCGTTTATACATGATAAAATACAGTGAGATTGGAATACATGGAGCACATAAATGTATGTGTGTGTGTACACATATATCAGAATAAAAATTACATAAGAATGTTTTCTGTTGAGAATAGGCCAATCCGTCAGTATAGCGTCGTCATATCTGAAGATTTGAAGTTCCGTGCGCACGCATAACGGATCTGTCTCCCATCTCACTGCAACAGCCAAGAACACCTAAATTCGGCCGCATACTCGCCATGCCTAAACGATGGTGAAAATAATTCATTATCAACTCTGACATATAGTTGGAACCGAAATGATCTTGGCACATGCGGGCCCTAGGGATTGTAGACTTGTGGACACACGTACGGGAGAGACAGGAGCACGCAATGTGATGTTAGGACACCCTACTTATATAGCCTACCTGAATAGCCTATTTGTTTAAACCATATACGCACAAAGTTAGAATGGTTCGTCTTCAGCAACAGCATGTGCACTCTTTTAAAGGGTCGATTCGTGACGCGTTCTTTTTCTGTAAGTGACTAGGCTATGGTACGGAAGCCTGTTTCTATTTTGGGGACGTAACTAATTCTGGAGTCTGAAATATCGTTTTACCCGGTAAATCACTTCCGTGACGCCGTTTCCAATCTGGGAAAACACACTGTGTTTCATATAATGCCTTTCTTCATGTATTGAATGACTGTAGAAGTTGTGAATTTATTTTGAACCCACTTTAAGCGGCTAATTGTATAGCAGCTTTTATTTAAGTTTTAATGTAGCCTTCGCCCGCTGGAGGTCACTGTTTTATGAAGGCTGTTTCTTCTGCACGAGAAAGCAAGGGGAAAAGAATTGTAGGAGGCGAGCGGCGCCCCCCCGAAGAACGTCTCCGCTGCGCTGCTTGTACTGAACAATTTGAAACTTCTGTGTGGAGCGTAGCGAGGAGCGCCGGGAATCGAAAAGGAAGCCCTGGACTCAGGGGAAACAGAACCACTCGATAACGGTCCAGCTCGGCTTACAACCGAATCCTGGCACCATGGACGACCTAGGTAAGCGTGGAGTGTGCGGACTCTGTGGCTGGTGTTTTGCTGTGTCGGTGCGTTTGTGCCGTCGGGAATTGAGGGGACGGGAGAATGGAACTGGCCGTTTACGTGTAGGTTGCGAGCCCGCACTGTGATTTAACCCCGAACCGCAGCGCAGGTATCGGTAGCGAGGAGGCCGCTTAGCCAGCCTCCGTTTCGAGTGATCCATCCCATGGCGTGTGGGGCTGCCCCCTGTCCAAGCCAGGGAACCAGCATGTGGGCTAGCGAGCCGACCGCTTCAAATCAAGGGGTGTCCGTGTGTGGAATAGCGGAGTGAGCTAGCATGCTAGGACTGAGCGGCGGTGTTGCACAAGTCGGGCTTTTTTTCTTAGGGTGTGTGGACAGTTCTGTCTATGGTCAGCTCCTGTTTTTGTTTGGAGAAACGGTGGTTAACCAACAGCAGTGAGCTGCACTAGCTATTCTGGCGAGCAGCGAACAGTCGCTGGGTAACCTTCCTCAGCTGTGACTGAACTTTCATAAGTTGTCACCGTGTTGATGTATGGACATGCGTGGACGTGGGCCAGGGGTGTCTCTGAAGAAACACTTTACGTGACCCTGAATTTTCATGGATCTCACCCGTGGATCGTGTCATTTGCTTCGCGATTTTAAGTTACAACATTGGCAGTAAACGATTATTCAAAATCAGTCCTAAATATAACTTTCCTGCAAATTTTTAAAAGGTTTAATGTGAGGTAGCGAGCCTTGGTTAGGTTTCCACGTCTTTCGCATGTTTGAACCTGTTAGTTGCTCAGCGAAAATAGTTCTGGCTGCGGAAATGTTTCCTCCTCCCCGTGCGACATTATTGATGTGGGGATAAAGTATGTGTATCCGCGGGGACAGTTGGGAGCGGAACTCACTAGTGAGATCAAATGATTAGTTAGCTGAAGCGATTTAGGGTGTTGGTTTTCACTTGTTTGTTCCACTCTCTTCTTATTTATTTATTTATTTGTTTGTTTGTTTGTTTGTTTGTTTGTTTGTTTTTGTTAACTTGTAAAAAATCCGTGCGAATTGTCAACCAAATCTCAAATAAACAGTGTCGCTAGAATAGGCTACTTGACACTTCGTTGCTTTGACCATTGTCGCTTTGTCACCGACACATTTTTAACCTGTTAAAAAAAGAAAAAGTTTACCCAAATTGTACGTTGATACGTTTGTAGAGACATATCCTAATAACATCCCTTACAGAAAGATAGACGTAGATCGTCGAACAGCATATTCATTCTCCTCCCGGTGCCAAGCCAAACTGGATATAGAAAACAGTGCACTTATGATACAATATTAGTGCACAGTTTTGTATTACGTCCCCATTTTTACACAGATCCGCATTTAAATCTTTGGCTGTACTACTTCGTGACGTAATTGGGAAATGCATGGGAAAACCCCATGTTTCAAGGTGAGCAGTTAAGTTGACCTATGGACCCTTAACTGCAACTGCACTTCCTCCCCCGATGAAATTAGTGGAACTTCAACATTTATATACTGGATTTGGTAAATGGCGTTCCATAACTGCAATACTCTATAACAGATTTAAGTAGAACTTAACGAGAACAGGTTGGGGGCAGTCACTGTTAATATGGAAAATAAGTATAGACAAAACAATCCACTCTCAGGTGTCAAGGTCAGCAGCGAGTGGCATGAGTGAAGTCACCCCAGTGGCTTGTTATTGATCTTGCCTCTTGATATCATATTGATCCCTGGCTCTCTGTGGCCCTGGAGGGCTGCAGTGACCATCCTTGACCACTAGAGGTCAGAGGTCAAGGTGAGGGAGCAAAGGTGGCGAAGGTCTGCAGTCTGATCTACGATTGGCAGTCTTATCTGTTATCACTTGTTTGGAGGAGTTGCTCACATCAGTAGTTGGGGTTTGTGTAGGACATTGAGGGCGAGCTCACACATGCACACGAACATTCGGCTGTCCCGATCCAGTCATACAGTACTGGCACCAGTTGTGGAAACGGGAATGTACCGTTGTGTGGAGCAGAAATGTGAGGCTGCGCACTTTGGCTGCGAACATTACCCAGTATTTGTTTTTATTAGTATCCTTTATTTGTGCTGAAAGCTTCATGAGAGTATTCATTTCTTATTCGGGGTCTTTCATAGAAAAGTTTAAGCTTGGCACTTGCTGCTTATTTCCCAGATGCCTTGAAACATTTGGCAAATGAATTGCTTTTGGAAGCCTTTTTATGCCTGCGCTATCGACAAATTAATTTTTGTTCAAAATGCCAGTCTCTTCACATTTGTGCGTTACTTTAATAATATTGCAATAGGCCAAAATAAAAATAACATTTTTGCTTTTTACACTTCTATTGATATTTATTTCCCCATTATATCATAATCCATACCCAGTATCACAACAAATTGTTTCAAAGGGCATTGTCCTGGCTGTATTCTGTAATATAATTGCTTGTTTTCCAACAGACAGCTAGCAACTGATAAATAGCCTTAGCTTAGTGGCTGGCAAGCTACAGAACGCAGGTCTGTTATACCTTATAGTTGTAACATTAGATCCTGCCCAACAAATATAAGACAGGATTATTCCTAGCGTGCTAGCTAACCAATGGTCCCAGTTTAGAATGAAGTAGCTACTTCAGTGAATACGCAATTTGTAAGTGAGGTGGGTAGGCCTATAGAAGGCAGGGTACTGGTCTTTCCCTGTGGGAATTCTGAGACATCTTTATATTTTTAGCAGAACCTTGTTCACCCAAAAATGCTGAGACAGTAGCAGCAGTATCATCTTCTTCTTCTTCTTCTTCTTCTTCTTCTTCTTCAGGGCTCTGTTGTCTATTTATAGGTCATACCTAGCACCCCCATCCCTCCACCCCACAGTTGAAGGTGGCACTCGCACTCACGAACATGCTCTTCCAAACATGCAAGTGTCAGCTGCCCCCTCCAGAACATTCCCTAAGAGGGGAGAGACACACTGTAGGGCTCAGAACAGTGTTTCCTGGGGGATAGAGGGAGAGAGAATACAGGTCCTCAGGAACTCCATGGGCTGCTGTGAAAATGTAACTTTCTTTTGATTGGAGATTTGTTTTTGAAACATTGCCCGCCTCTGTCTCCGCTCCCTCTGGTTCACCCTGCCTCCGCTGCGTGTTACTGTGAGCCGTGTCATGGGCTTGACTCCAACAGCGCGTCTGTCTGCGTGAGGCGATGAGTTGTTGGTCTGTCCCATTCCAATACAGCACATTCAGGAGAATAACTTGAAATGAAATGAACTGGGAAAAAGTATTTGTGGAACATCATGGGTATTTCTTTAAGGAGAGCGGACAGTTCACCCCTCCTTTGGTATTTTTTGCTTTATTCAGATAGGGGGACAGCAGAGAGGGTGACGGAGGGATCACTGTGCAGAAAATGTCATTCTGGGGCAAGGGTGGGGAGTTCTATACCAACCTCTAAAATATTTTTAAACTTTCTGTACCCTTGCTTGCTTAGCAATAACCCATGTTACAGCTTGATCATTAATATTTGTACCAATTTCTTATAATGGTACAGCTGCCCTTACGCTACTGAAGCTTACTAATGATTTACTAACATAACAGCTTTTTGTCATTCATTAATTTTTGTGCCAATGTTTTCCAATATCTCACCTAAACCTGACAGCTTCATCATTCCTTAATATTTGTACCAGCTAACATTTCAACCAGTTTGACATAGGTAATTTACTATTAACATCTATTTACTGAAGTAGCATTAAAACTATAATGGTAGCTATCTATCCAGCTCATTTACCTGTATTTATTGCTAGCAAACTAACTAAGCTACTAAGAGAACAAATTAACCAGGTATTGGCTGACTATATTATTAGCTGACTGCTGTAAATTCATCCTCAGTTAAACTGCAGGCATCTCGTCTCAAAATTCAAAATCCCCAGGCAAAGGAGAAGTCATCCACAATTTCCAACATTTCGCATCTGCGATTGGTCGAAACCGCGAATAAAGATGAAACTTAGTAATTTGCTGTGCCGATGGGCAGATTTTCATCTTTTATAAAGTACTACATTTTTTTATATTTTTTTACCAGCACTGTAGATTGATTTTTTGACACTTTGTAAACACAAATAGCCTGTATAATCTCCTTGGAATAGTGGTCATATTTATTTTGGCAGCTGGCTCAGTGGAAATGTACCTGGGGCAGGTAGGAAACTGACGTACTGGTCAGACCCGGCCAATAGCAAGAAGCCCTCAGCCCTGGGGTGGGAGCATCAGTGGGGAGGATCACACACCTGCTGGGGCGGAATGCTCTGCTGGGCCCTGTCCAAACTGGCCGGAGGTGAGCATTATGGGAGATTTGCGCTCGCAGGCCCCTGTCTCTCCCTCACACAACCAGAGACGTGATTCAGGAAACTCTGAGCATGATTCACTGTCACTGCCCAGAGGTTAAGAAAGTCACTGTGGGGTTTTCATTTAGATTTTGGTGAAAGAAATCCAGTTGTTAGACGCCGGTTCCAAGTCTGGATCTGTGTTTGATCAAGCGATTCATTTTCATTTTCCTTGCTCGGTGTGCCACATGTTTGTGGTGACAGGGTTCAAAGTTCAGCATGCCCAACCCAGAGTTGTTCCGTGTAACAGGAAAATAAAACCACAGCTCTCTGTATTTCCTCATTATACCTAGGCCTATATAAGGGGAAGGAGTGGTCCCCTGAGCCAGCACTCGACTAGCTGTGTGTATGCGTGTGTGCGTGTGTGTGTGTGTGCATGTGTGCGTATGTGTGTGTGTGTTTGTGCGAGTGCGTGTGTGTGTGAGTGTGGGTGTGTGTGTGTGTGCGTGTGTGCATGTGTGCGTATGTGTGTGTGTGTATGTGTGCGTGTGCGTGTGTGCATGTGTCTGCGTGTGTTTAGTCACTGTGATTATCAGAGCTGGCTTACCAAAGAGAAGGCCCTTTGGGTGATGTCATTTCCTGTTGTTACGTTGGTCTCCAAGCAGTAGGATTATAATATGTGTTGATGGAGGACACTGGGGCAGGTCTTCCTGTCACAGTGAGACCTAATAACTTGTGTAATAACTCTTAAAACTGTTCACACCTGTCATCAGTCTTCACAATGCAGTCAGTCTGTGAAAGGGATACTCTTATCTGGCCCTCAAGGCCAATAGTACTGCTGGTTTTCTTATCTATCTGATGTTTAATTTATTGGTTGATTCATGCCACTGATTGGCCAGAGATTAAACTCTCCTGGTGAGTCTGCACACAGTTAAAGGATTTATTGAAATCCTTATATGTACAGTTTAAGTGGTCATGTCTGAAACAGGGTTTATGGGTGTTTGGGTAAATGTGGTCCTGTTTGAAAGAGCAATGGGGAATGCTCCTGAAACCAGAATGCAGCAGTTCAGTGAAGAAGTGAAAAGTAATTCCTAAGACTGAGAAAAGCATTTGCGAGTGGAAGGTGATTTGTAGTGTAGTGTACTCATTCACATTGCTTGTGTCTGTCTGGGGGTGGAGCTTGACAGAACAGCCACTCCCTCAAGGGCGGAGTCTTACGGCCCAGTGTTAGTCACCACTCCCTGTTCGACTTCCTGTGATTTTTGCTTTATCATTGTGGCACAAATCAGCCACAACACCCAAGACTCTCCTCGCTGGTCCTTTAGCGGGTAAATCCCTACTCTAAAAAGAGCTCCTGCTCAGCTCACTCTGGGTCAGCCAGCCTGTCATTCAGTCCTAGACCCAGCTACAGTACAGAACCAGGGTGCAAAGGATCCTTCTACCACTTCCTGTAGTGGTAGTAAAGAAAAAGATCTCACAGGACCTGATTTACTAATACTTTTAGGAGACGCGTAACTAATAACACAACCAATGACTGGTTCAAAACAAATACTTAGACCAATCAGTGGTCATGTTATTGGTTTTTGTGTGCTAAAGGGTTTTTTCATGCATTGATGGTCCTAGTAAACCAGGCCTTAAGTGTAAGCAGTGAACAGGCAGACAGGGACAGGTGTATGCACTTGGCATTACATTACATTAGTCACTTAGCAGATGCTCTCGTCCAGACGGACTTGCATGTTTAGTTTTGCTCCTGGTGGTCCAGGAATTAAGGGTGCGAGTGAATATAGCTTTACTTATAAAGCTTTATAGGATTGTTTCGGTGTTAACAGCGAGCAGACAGGAGGGGTCAGGTGTATATATAGTTTATGTAGTTTAACTCATGGTGGTTTGTCACCCCACTGTGTTCTCAGAATAACCAGAGGAAGAAAAGCGTCTCTTCCTAGCGACCTTCTGTTTTTAGCAGGGCTGCCTGGAGATGCTGTCTTATTGGCCGGGGAACAAAGGGGGGATAACGGTGTCTGTCTGAAATACAGAGTCAGTGGTGATTGGCTGTCTGTAATATGGAATATGGAGTCAGTGATGATTGGCTGTCTGTAATATGGAGTCAGTGATGATTGGCTGTTTGTAATATGGAGTCCGTGATGATTGGCTATCTGTAATATGAAGTCAGTGATGATTGGCTGTCTGTTATATTAAGTCAGTGATAATTGGCTGTCTGTAATATGAAGTCAGTGATGATTGACTGTCTGTAATATGAAGTCAGTGATGATTGGCTGCCTGTAATGTGCCCCTGACTCTTTCAGTGTCCTCACTGTGTCTCTAATGCTGTCAGTGTCCTCACTGTGTCCCTGACTCTGTCACTGTCCTCTCCCTGATGCTTAGGCATGTGGCCACATGCAGTGTGTGGCAGCCGGTGTGTTGGTGGACTGCACTATTGCAGACAGTGAGCCTGAGCCTCTCTGCTTTCACAGTGATCACAGGGCCTGTTCTGCCTGGTTACCCACGTCTGCCTGCGGCGGCTGTGGTGGCTGCTGAGCTGAAAACTGAGGAGGCAGAAGTGTTCCCCTGAAACTGATCATTGGTCTCAACCTGTTGTCAGTCATGTTTGGAGACCAATAAGCAGTTTAAGGGGAAGTTTTCTCCCTCCTCAGCGGCCGCCGCTGTGCACCGGCCCGTTTCATTGGCCAGCCGTGATCACTGAGCCGGTATTTGAGCAGAATCTGTTCTCTCACTCTCACAGTCTTATTCTTTCTAACACACACACACACACACACACACACACACACGCGCGCAAAAATGCACTCACACTCTACAGACATGCATGCACACAAATGCATGTACACGCACACAAAGATGTGAATGTACATGCACTCACAGACGCACACATAACACATGCACTTGGACAATCGCAACATAAACGCACTTTCCCTGGCTTTTATTGGCTGCCGTCTATTTTTTTTAATTATTAGTCTAGTCTTACTCAGATCAGTGCTGTGAGCTCAAAGCTCCATTGTTTTCAGCAGAGACACAAAGACCCGTCTGTACAGTAGCACAGCACTGAGCTCTTACACGAGCATCCCCTTCACAAGGATGCTTTACCGTGTGTGTGTGTGTGTGTCTGTGTGTGTGTGTGTGTGTGTGTCTGTGTGTGTGTGTGTGTCTGTGTGTGTGTGTGTGTGTGTGTGTGAGTATGTATGTGTGCGTGTGTGTTTGTGTGTGTGTGTGTGTGTATGTATGTGTGTGTGTGTGTGTGTGTGTGTGTTTGTGTATGTATGTGTGCATGTGTGTGTCTGTGTGTGTGTGTGTGTGTGTGTGTGTGTGAGTATGTATGTGTGCGTGCGTGTGTGTTTGTGTGTTTGTGTGTGTTTGGTTGTGCTTCTCACATATATCTGGTGCCCACCTCAGATCCTCCCAGACTCCTTCAGGTGTAATGTTTAATGCAGTCTCTCAGAGAGGCTGTCTTAGTAAGAGCTGATCAAGCATTTTACTTTTAAACTTTTAAAAGTCCGTTTAACAGCTTAAAAAAACCCCAAAATGCCCCAGACAGAAAACTGCAGTCGAACACAGTCCCTCCCTCCTGCGTCCGCATCTCACATTCCATGCTTATCTGTAAAATCTTCCAAATCAGCATTCAGACATGTACACCCTTCCAGGAGTTTATCTGAGGAGAAACGGCATGGGACAGAGAGAGAGAGAGAGAGAGATAGAGAGGGAGAGAGAGATAGATAGAGGGGGAGAGAGAGAGAGAGATAGATAGAGGGGGAGAGATAGGGAGAGCAAGAGAGAGAGAGACAGATCAAGAGAGAGAGGGAGAGAGAGAGAGAATGTGCTGCCAGCACTGGATCTGCTCCTGTCATGTTAATGAAGACTGCTTGATATCCTTCTCTGTCTCTCGTTTTAAATCAATTAAATTGCTTTATTGATGGGAAGTGATTCCACGGTGACAAACGGGGACGAGTCTGACAGTTTTGGAGAAAGTTAAATGGGGAAATAATGAGAAGCGATGGGACACCTCTCTGCCTCTCTGTCTCCACTTATCTCTCTTGTTCTCTCTCCCCCCTGGATTTCGTTTTGGGCGTGCAGAGACACGTGCGGAATGCCCCGCTCGCCCTCCTGCCTGTTAGATATAGAGACGGAGGGAGGGAGAGATAAGGAGCGAAAGATGGGAGGAATTTTAACATGTAGGCACAGCTCATCTTTCTCTCTCTCTCTCTCTTTCTCTCTCTGGCACTGTCTCTCTCTCTCTCTCTCTCTCTCAGGAGTGGATGTGTTTTTTCGATGTCTCAATCACACGTTTCCATTCCCGATACCAGTGCCTGAACTTGTGTTCTCAGCAGATACCGAGTACCAGTCCAATCAGCGCACTTCTTCTCTCATTAAACAGTTGTACACAAGCCAGTCGAGATGAAAGATTTGCAGCAGGATGAAACTGGGAACGAGAAAAGAAAGTAAATAAAAGAGAACATCTAATTGCAGAGGTTGCAGAGCTGGGTTTGTTCACATCAGAGCGAGAGGCACAAACACACAGGTGACCGTTTCCGTGGGAACGACTCGCTGACTCTTGTTTATAAATTATGGCGAGCTCAAAACTTCCCCTTTTAGCTTTGTCTACTGTTTCAGTGGCTGCTGCGGTAGCAGACCCATGGGACTTATTTTATAGCTAACCTGCTAGATGTATAATAATTCTTGTAGTTTTGTGTGTGTGTGTGTGTGTGTGTGTGTGTGTGTGCACATATGTTCCTGCATGTAGCAGCAGGGGTGTTGATAGCATGTAGGACGAAGTTAAAAATATTCTGTCCCTATCGATATACAAACCCAAACCTATGCCCTCGCAGTGCCGTTTCCTGATAGGCTAATGACGTGTGACCGCGCCCCTGACGCCGATGGAATTCTGTGACCTCAGGCCTGCGATTCGACACGGTGAGGCAGCGGGGCCTCTCCTGAGATGCCCTCAGCCAGCTTCAGATGCCCTGAAACTGTATTGAAACTGTTTAGTTGAATCATTGATCTGAATTGGCCTCACCAAACCTGTGTGGATGTGACTGGAATCATTCTTGTATGTGCAAACGGGCAACGCCAAGCTCACGTTAAACACCTAATTTACTAACCTAGGAAAATATGAACAAATGTACATACAGAGTACAAATGAACTGTGGGCTATGATAAGAAAGTAGATGCCCAGTGCACTTCAAGCCAGCTAAATGAAAGAGTGTGAGGAAGATGTTGTAGACGTCAGTCCTGCCCTGTTCATTAAAACTGTGCCTTTTGCCCAGAGCAAAGTCTGCTCCATTGTTCCTTATATTGGGCCAGCTCTCATGTCTGGGTAAGGGAGTTTTTTTACTCTGAACTGTGGGCTATGCAATAGAACTCTTATCACGGGGAACGTTATCAGTTAAAGCAGGTGCTTTCCGGCTAGGAAACTAAACTGAGTCAATGTTGATTCATCGTGGGCATCATCAGCATTAGCTTATATTAAAGCAGACAAAGAAACAGCAGCCCTGCTTAGCATCAGTACTACCCAAGCCCAGTCCTGCTTAGTCTGGATACTACCCAAGCCCAGTCCTGCTTAGTCTCGATACTACCCAAGCCCAGTCCTGCTTAGTCTCGATACTACCCAAGCCCAGTCCTGCTTAGTCTCGATACTACCCAAGCCCAGTCCTGCTTAGTCTGGATACTACCCAAGCCCAGTCCTGCTCAGTCTGGATACTACCCAAGCCCAGTCCTGCTTAGTCTGGATACTACCCAAGCCCAGTCCTGCTTAGTCTCGATACTACCCAAGCCCAGTCCTGCTCAGTCTGGATACTACCCAAGCCCAGTCCCTCGTAGCATTAGTGTTACCTAAGCTGAGAAGGGTTCAGGGGAAGCGTGTCTAAATGGGAGATCTCTGAAAAGGGGAGATATTTTTGCTCAGTCAGAAGTCTTCTGTGTGTGTGTATCTGTGCATGTGCGTGTGTTTGCGTGAGTGTGTGTGTGTGCGTGCCTGATGCATGCAACAGGATATCCTATGTGCAGTAATGAGGGTTTGACAGGAAGCAACATTCCTTTGAATTAGAGCTATAACTCAAACACACTGAGAGGGAGAGAGAGAGGGGGGTGGTGGAGATAAAGAGAGAATGAAGGCCAGACTGGAGCAGGAACCTCAAGAAAAGAAAGAAGAAAGCAAAGTTTAGATGGATGTGTGTGAGAGGGTGAGGGGGAAAGGATGAAAGGGTGCACTCTGATTGGTGGGGAGAGAGAAAGCACAGCGTGGCTCCACTTAGTGCACTCAGATCCTACAGGCTTATCTCTGCACTGAGCACGCTCACATCACACAACCTCACTCCTCTCTGCACTGAGCACGCTCACATCACACAACCTCACTCCTCTCTGCACTGAGCATGCTCACATCACACAACCTCACTCCTCTCTGCACTGAGCACGCTCACATCACACAACCTCACTCCTCTCTGCACTGAGCACGCTCACATCACACAACCTCACTCCTCTCTGCACTGAGCATGCTCACATCACACAACCTCACTCCTCTCTGCACTGAGCACGCTCACATCACACAACCTCACTCCTCTCTGCACTGAGCACGCTCACATCACACAACCTCACTCCTCTCTGCACTGAGCACGCTCACATCACACAACCTCACTCCTCTCTGCACTGAGCACGCTCAAATCTCAGAACCATCTTTAAAACACGTCCTTAATGAGGTCAGAGTTCCCACTGTTACACTAGAGACCCAGCCTTCTATGGCCATTTTGACAGGCTTGTTAATATGGATAGTTATTCATATGGACCTGTGCAGAGCAGACGAAGTAAAGCATCACAGTCAGGGGTAAAGCTGCCCCATCCAGGATTGGAACGTCTTTTCCTGCAAGCCTGGGGGAGCCCACAGGAAGCTGGTTTTTCTGGGAGGAGATTGGGACATGCTGTATAATCTACAAGAAAATAATATTCCGTTTCACCCACCGGGCCTGTTCCACATGTTGGTAGCTGCAGATTTAAAAGTATAATTAAGAAAAACAGAAGATGTCCCTCAGAAGAAACGAACAGTCTTCAAAAGTGAGACACTCCTGAGACACTTGGTTGAATTTTGAAAAGCCTCTTTTTTGAATGTTGAATTGCTGCCGTTCATTTTTCCCCAGTTGTGGTGCAGTTCCACTCGATAACCACTGGGGGGAGCAGTGCACTGCTGAGAGCCTTGTAGCTCTCAGAGCCAGCTGGCTCTGTGCAGGAGCGTGTCAGCCTCTGACACTTCCCCATCAACCAGCGGAACAGACGCACCCCATTCGCCCACTGTCCGACAGCTCATCCAGTATAGCAGCGCGATGTTGAAGGTGACTGGAGGGTGTCTCTGCCAGCTGCCTCCAGCTCCAGTCTGGGAATATTCACCCTGCAGAATTGGTCCCTGAAGCCATGTATTATAGTTTTTTAGCACTGGCATATAAATGGAAGCTATGTTTTGTTTCAGGGGAAAATAAATATTAAAACGGTTCAGTCTCACCTTTCTGTTGATATCAGGAGTACTGGTTTACAGAGACACTGGTAGCAGAGCGTCTCACAGCGCGCTTGCCTTTCGGCCATGACGCCATGACGAAGTTAGTAGCTTTCTCAGAACCCAAAAACAAAAAGTGTGGTTTTTAGAAATCTACGATTGTGGGTAAAATATTTTGCCAACTGCACTGGTTGGTGCTAGCAACATTTCTCAGTAAGACCAGGAAGTGAGCTTCAAATGTGAAGCCCATTTCTGGCCTCTAGCCCCCACCACAACCACAGAAATGTTATTATTGTCGAACCTGCTTCTTCTGCACCGCAGTTGCACAGATGCTAGGAAACACACAAAATGAACAACATTGAATTAGACACACCCTAATTCACCAGCACCTTGAGTTACCGTCAGCACTGGAGAGTTACCCCCAGCGCTCGAGAGTTACCCCCGGTGCTCGAGAGTTACCCCCAGCGCTCGAGAGTTACCCCTTGACTGTAAAAGTAGGGACCGGCGGGCTACCCTGAGGAACATTACAGACTGCAACCTGGACAGGCGCTGGTGGGTGAGGACTCCACACAGAGGACGGGGTTTAATGCCAGACCTGCGAATGAAAGGGTTCTGTTTGTCATTTCTCCAGATGTGAGATACTGGGAGATACTGGGCTTTAACATTCTTCTCAGCCAACTCCTTTCATCACTGAGAACTTCCTAAAAGTTGGAATTACTCCCAGTTGGTAAACTTTTTACATTTATTATCACCAAACATTTGTAAGGAGAAATACAGCATTTATTTGTATGCAAGTTATTTTCAACTAAACTCACGAATGTTTGACCCAGATGCCCCCAGCCTGTCCCGCCCCATGCTACCCCCGCCCCCCCACGTATCTGTTGTGAAAGCATTGCACAAAGTCCTGAGTGTCAAAATCCCACAATGACCCATGAGACTGTCTCAACAATAACATCACTGACTGCACCCCACACACACACACACTCTCTCTCTCACACACACACACACACACACACTCTCTTTCTCTCACACACACACATACACACTCTCTCTCTCACACACACACACACTCTCTCTCTCTCTCTCACACACACACACACACACTCACTCACACACTCTCTCTCTCACACACACACACACAGCAGTATTATTACCCTGGAGACATGACTACACGCAGACTTTCATTACTCCGCTTGGCACGGCTCAAAGAGCCAAATATGGAGTCCAGGTGCTCCAGCTCTCTTAAATAATAGTCACTGTCATGCACACGCTGCTTAGCTCTGCATGCGCATTTACCTCCTCCTTTCCCTGCAGTGTTCTCCTCTGTCCCCTCAGCTCTCCATGTCCCTAAGACCGGCTCTTCTTCCTGTACAGATATTCGGCTTCTCCAGAAAGTGCTGGGATGCAAAACAAGGAGCCTTCCTTGCAGAGAAGAAATTAGTTTCTTTCCTCCAGTGTTTCGATTTGACTTTAACGCACAATGCACAAAAAATACATCTCCCTGAAATACATTTAAAATGAACTTTGAGCCACATCTGAGAGGCCTCAGGTGTTCCGCTCTCTGATGGTCTGCCGTTCCTTTCTGTTCCTGCATCTCTCTTTCTGTTCCTGCATCTCTTTCCTGCTGCTGTTAAAATTGATAAACAGATCTTTTGTGCAGTTTTTCCTGAGAACAAGTCACACACATTTTTTGAACGTAGTAGTTTTACTTGTATGTGTGTGCGTGTGCGTGTGCGTGTGTGTGTTTGTGTGTGTGTGTGTGTGTGTGTTTAGCACAAAGTCTGAGAAACCTAGAAAGCTTTCATCACTAGCTGGGCGGGAGTGTAGTATCGTGGTTTGGGAACGGGGCCTTTAAGGTTACAGGTTCAGTTCCCGGGTGGAGCGCTGTCATTGTACCCAGGAGCGAGGCTCTTAACCTGAACGGCTTCAGTGCGTAACCAGCCGTAACCAAATGAGTTCTGTGTAAAAATGTCAAATTGTGTAAGTGGCTTTGATTAAGAGCTTCTGCTAAATGCCAGCAAAGTTAAGTAACGTAGCCTGTGTTCTGTTCCCGTGTGGCTCGCCACTTCCTGAAAGCCTCTCGGACGTTTTGAGCGCAGGATATTCCTCTGGCTGATGGAGAGCACTGAGGCCTGCCCTCCACTGGGATATGAACCTATGTTCTGCTGGGTGAGAGTCCTGCTCTCTAGCTGTTTCCTGGCAACGCAGCGGGCAGTGTTTGGTCTGGTTCTCCTCACCAGCTGGTCATTAGAAATGAGTGATTTGCAGTGTGGGGCAGTGATTTGGCTGGCTGAAGGGCCTGCTGGTCTTTGTTTTCGCCTTAATATCAACAACCAATTCAGACCCAAGAAAGCAGGTAATGTGAATTAACTGTGTATAGTGCTTTAATTGATCACCAGGACCAGGGGAATGAAGATCACTGGTATAGGGACTTGAGTAGGTTCATCACCAAGAGACCATGATTGCGATAGATTACCGTATGTGTGACGGGTTTGTTTTTCTTACTAAGCCTGTCTCTGGTCTGCGTGTTGAGCTGAGCGCTGTAGGTGTGGATCGGGGGGAGGGAGGGGGAGTGGTTTAATGAGCAGCATCTTGCAGGACCCCTCCCTCTGTGGGAATGGCATTTACAGCACGTAGGGCTTTTTTTTCTCTCTCTCTCTCTCTCTCTCTCTCTCTCTCTCCCTCTCTCAACCCTCTCTCTCTCTCATTCTCTCTCTCTCTCTCTCTCTCTTGTTCTCTCTCTCCCTCTCTCTCTCTTTCTGACTCTTTTTCTGACTCTCTCGCGCACACACGGTCTCACACACAGGCACCCTGAGGACACACGACAGACGCCGTGAGTACGATCTCTGAACTCGCCCTTTTAAAAACTGGCTCCGCAGGACCAGATCCCAACAACAGCAAACCAAAAAAAAAAGGTAAAACCGTAGCTTCGGGCTAAGCCAATCGCCTGTCACTCCCCCCATCTCTTCACTCTTAGGAGCTTCCGACAGGAGAATCTTGCTAAAGAATCTGGCTGAAGCGCTTCCCTGTCTCTGGGCTCTCAGGCTGGTGTTGAGTGCTGGGTTCCTTGTTATTTTATTTAAACAGGTACAGGTAGCTAACAAGAAATGTTAACACGGTGGCTTTCCAGCAGTGGAGTGTTCTGGCGGTTCTGTAATAGTGTGCTGTGAGGTGCGTTTTCCTGGCTGGGTTTGAGAGCACTCATAGCCTTAGAAGGCAAGGTGAAGGCTCATTTTTATGTAACAGTGCCAGGTGATCATCCTCGCTGCACGTTAAAGATTTCTCTCCTGCAGAGGGGGGTTTCTTTTCTACATTACAAATATCCTGTCCGCAGATCGTGAGCAAGAAGTCCAGTGGTTTGAGGAACACAACTGTGACATTATCTACATGTCAGCAGGACCTTCTAGGTCACCAGATCCAATCGAGGGAATATTCTGGAATGGTATCCTTGGACAGCGTTTTTTTTGCTTTTGTCAACATGAGGTGATTTGAATGTTTCATGGGAAGAAAGTCAGTTCGGGTGGCAGAGTAGTTTAATGGTTGTGGAACCGGCCTTGTACCATTGGTGCTTAATCTGAATTGCTTCAGTAAATATCCAGCTGTATAAATGGGTCTTATGTAAAAATTAAATCCGTGTAAGTCGCTCTGGATACTAAAATGCCGACAGACTATGTTTTAGCACGTACAGGCCATATTCTTTTTAACTCTTCTGTTTTTGTTTCCAATTTTATGTTTGCTACATGTAGGCCAACTAAGAACTTGGTTCTCCTTCGCATTGACAACTTGGGAAATCGAAGTGGGTAGGAAATGCCAGGGATTGAGTAGCCAATCAGATGCAGAGCGGATGGTGAGGTTGGGCAAGTGTAGAGGTTTTGTGTTTGAGACACTTTTGAGTGGAGATGAGTTTTGCTGTAAACTGGGCTCTGGGTTTGAATCTCGGCTGGGGCCTTTCTGTGTGGAGTTTGCATGTTCTCCCGGTGCCTGTGTGGGTTTCCTCAGGGTACCCCTGTTTCCTTCTGCAGTCCAAAGACATGCAGGTTAGGCTACCTGGTTGGGCATTGACAGGGGATTGCTGTAAAAGCCAATGTGTGCTCTGTCAGCCTACCCTGTATAAATAAAGCTTAAATTCATAAATTAATAAATAATATCAGCTGCTACCAATTGTCTCATCTGGCTGTCTCCTTCTCAGTAACAGATGTGTGCTTTCCTCTGATATTCAGCTGAGCGCAACTAGCATCCTCTTCTAATTTCCTGTTTGTGTAAGTTACCATTTTTGTCAGCCCAAGTTCCCTCATCCGGTAGAAACCTCTGCCGAGGTTTAGAGTAGACCTATCCTCCATAAGACTCCTGCACCGTACATCTACATTTTATCTAAAAAATCAGTAATATCAGTCTTTAACAGGGAAATTTTTGACTGTGAATTTGCTAGTGGATTTCTGGAATATGTATTATGGTGATATGATTCCAAAAGAATGAGGTGTGATTAACCTGACTCCATAACCGCTTCGTAACCTGACTCACTGATAGGAGACTGCAGGTGGGGGTGTTACCTGGATCAAGCATGTACCTGGAATACATTAACTCCTTAGATGCTGGGAAAACGTGAAAACATTCCTGCAGACCCAAGAGACACATTACTAACCAAAGCAGAAGGTCATACCGAAGGAGAAACTTGAATACTAGAAAATAACTGTTTCTTTTAAAACCGTTTTGTAAACTCTAAGTGTTGAGTAATCTGTGGGAAGTATATTGGTGTCGAAAGGGTTGTAGCGTTTCACAGGTGGGTTGGTGTGATGTGTGCAGGAATCAGGGCACTAGCTCAGACAGGCTAGTTTAGACAGGCTAGCTCACACAGGCTAGCTTAGGCAGGTTAGCTCAGACAGGCTAGCTTAGGCATGTTAGCTCAGACAGGCTAGCTCAGACAGGCTAGCTTAGGCAGGTTAGCTCAGACAGGCTAGCTTAGACAGGCTAGCTCAGACCGGCTAGCTTAGACAGGTTAGCCCAGCCTGGCTAGCTCAGACAGGCTAGCTTAGGCAGGCTAGCTAAGACCGGCTAGCTTAGACAGGCTAGCCCAGCCAGGCTAACTCAGACAGGCTAGCTTAGGCAGGCTTGCTCAGACAGGCTAACTTAGGCAGGCTATCTCAGACAGACTAGCTGAGACAGGCTAGCTTAGTCAGGCTAGCTCAGACAGGCGAGCTTTGACAGGCTAGCTCAGACAGGCTAGCTTAGGCATGTTAGCTCAGACAGGCTAGCTCAGACAGCCTCTGCACTGAGACTCCTGCTAAACTGTGCTGTCCCTGCCATTTCAGACGCTCTGCTGGCGGACTTGGAGTCCACGACATCCCACATCTCCAAGCGGCCGCTGTTTCTGGCTGAGGAGTCGTACTCCTACCCCACGGGACACGCCCCTCAGGAGATCTCCGTCCCGCCCCCGGTGCCTCCGCCCCCCTCCGCTGAAGCCCTGAACGGCACGGTGCTAGACCCCCCCGAATCACAGAACTCCTCCCAGCAGGTAAGCCCCGCCCCTCATAAAACTGCCACACACAGTTGGCTTTGCTCTCTCAACACTGGCGCTGATGGTGAAGATGGGTATGATGATGACAGTGGTGATTATGGTGATGATGAAGACGGTCATCGTGAAGTGTCTCATGAGATCTCCAGGCTTGATGCTGTGAGAGATTCATTTCAGACTGTAGGTCAATGATGAACCTAGATGGGCTAAAAGGCCTGTTCTCTTCATTCTTATGTTCTTATAATGGTGATGATGATTATGGTGTTGTTGTTATGAAGGTGATGATGATGATGATGTTCTTATAATGGTGATGATGAAGCCATTTGTGATGCTAATGGTCCTTTGGTTTGGTTCAGAAGGGGTGGTCCCAGGACAGCAACAGCCCCCCTCCAAACAAGAGCGAAGAGGAGCACGTGTATAGGTACGCCTGGGGCTCCGTGTGTGTGTGTGTGTGTGTGTGTGTAGATGTGTAGATGTGTAGATGTGTGTGTGTGTGTGTGTGTGTGTGTAGATGTGTGTGTGTGTGTTATCTCAGCTCCTCTCTCATTCTCTTCAGTTTGCCGGTGAAGCTGAAAGCAGACCCTGCAGTGAGCGGCTGGGAGATGGGAGACAACCTGTCAGAGCTGGACCGCCTGCTCCAGGAGCTGAGCGCCGTTCAACAAGCTCCGGCCTCATTCGCCACCGAGGGTAGGCCCACAGTACACATGCTCCGCCCACATTACACTTACCCCGCCCACAGTACACATGCTCCGCCCACATTACACTTACCCCGCCCACAGTACACATGCTCCGCCCACATTACACTTACCCCGCCCACAGTACACATGCTCCGCCCACATTACACTTACCCCGCCCACAGTACACATGCTCCGCCCACATTGTACTTACCCCGCCCACAGTACACATGCTCCGCCCACATTGTACTTGCCCCGCCCACAGTACACATGCTCCGCCCACATTGTACTTGCCCCGCCCACAGTACACATGCTCCGCCCACATTGTACTTACCCCGCCCACAGTACACATGCTCCGCCCACATTGCACTTACCCCGCCCACAGTACACATGCTCCGCCCACATTACACTTACCCTGCCCACATTACACTTACCCCGCCCACAGTACACATGCTCCGCCCACATTATACTTACCCTGCCCACATCACACATGCTCCGCCCACATTACACTTACCCCGCCCACAGTACACATGGTCCGCCCACATTACACTTACCCTGCCCACATTACACATGCTCCGCCCACATTACACTTACCCTGCCCACATTACACATGCTCCGCCCACATTACACTTACCCCGCCCACATTACACATGGTCCGCCCACATTACACTTACCCCGCCCACAGGACACACACCCCACCCACGTTATACACACCCCACTGAATCTGTATCTGACAGTGTGCAGGTGTGTAAGTAGTGTGTATCTGACACATATGTGGATGCGTAAGTACAGTGTGTCCGGGAGAGTCTGGACCCAAGGCTGTTGTTATCCAGGGTTTGAGTATAAGGATTTAGGTTCAGGAATGGCTTGTGTTTCCAGTGAGCTCATTTTCTAATTACACTCTCTCTCCCTCTCTGTAGTGAAAGCCGCTCCCCCTGTGCCCTCCAGCAGCACCACAGATTTCATTCAGGAGAACGGGGTGTCAGCCGCCAGCGGGTGCCCCGTTCCCAAGGAGACGGCCAGCCGGGCCGGCGTGCGCAGCATCGAGGATGTGCGCCCGAGCGTGGAGAGCCTACTGAACGAGCTGGAGAGCTCCGTGCCCAATCCTGTGTGAGCACCTTACCCAGCATGCACCGCTGCATCCTGTCTCAGTCCTACTTCCTCTGCCAGAACTAGCCAATCAGCAAGCTGCCTGAAGGAGGCAAGCTCCAGTGTGCTATTTTACTTAAGCTCTCTGACCAGCAGCGAAACATGTTGAGTATCTCTGTATGTGAACTTTGGAGGAAAGTCCCCTGATAAGACCTGCCCTTTCAGTCAACACTCTTTCAAAAGCTGCTGAGTAGTAGTCATAGTCCAGTCATCAGCTGCTTCTAATGGGTGTGGTGTCTGACTGTGCGTATGTCTGTTTGTGTGGATGTGTGTGTGCGTCTGTGTGTGTTTGTGTGTCGGTTTGTCTGTGTGTGCGTGTGTGTGTGTCTGTGTGTGTATGTGTCTTTGTGCGTCTGTTTTTGTGTGTGTGTTTTCTAGCCCCGCCCATGCTGAGTTGACAGACGGGCTGGAGGAAACGCCCAGCCAGCAGCAGGCCCGAATCTCAGCCTCCTCCGCCACCCGTGAGCTGGATGAGCTCATGGCCTCCCTGTCTGACTTTAAGGTGCCCAGAGCGGGGGGAGGAGGGAGGGAGGAGGAGAAAGTGGAACTGGGGGATAGAGAGGGTGATAAGAGGGACAGAGAAAGATTAACAGTATCATGAGCCCCCAGTACTGTCTCCAGTGTGGGCGTGGCCCAAGTCTGTCAGGGTACCATGTTAGCACGGCCATTGCCTTTAAGGGGACTGTGGGCGTGGTCACTTCTTGAAAGGGGACTATGTGGGCGTGGCTACTCTCTGTAAGGGGACTATGTGGGTGTGGTCACTTCTTGAAAGGGGACTATGTGGGCGTGGCTACTCTCTGTAAGGGGACTATGTGGGTGTGGTTACTCTCTGTAAGGGGACTATGTGGGCGTGGCTACTCTCTGTAAGGGGACTATGTGGGCGTGGCTACTCTCTGTAAGGGGACTATGTGGGCGTGGCTGCGGCTTGTGAGGGGACTAGGGTGGGTGTGGTGATAGCAGACATGCCAACCTGCACGCATTTTGTGTACCAACCACGCAATTCTTGGTCAAAATACGCAGGTACGAAATGCCAGCTGAAACTACGCAAAAAAAAAATATATATATATATATTATATTGTAATTTAATTACAGAAAAACAATCAATTAATACAAATCAATACCGTACATTTATTGGGTATTTAAACTACATCCCTCGGATTGAACCAGATGCTACGACCTTGTGCTTGTGGTTCTGTAACCCCTCCCCAACCCACTCAACATCCACTGATACGCAGTGGTACTTTATTATCCACCGAGGAGTAACGTTGCATTGCTGAGGTAAAATGGGAAGTGGGGAGTAATAATCAAGCACAAAAATGTGACCGTAATGTTAACATATAAAACGTTAAAACATGTTCGGTAACTTTACGAGATGATGTCTCTCTACACTGTTCTGTCCAATAAAGCTGAAAAGCCCAATAAAAAAAAAATAATAATAATAATCAGTCAGCAAAGTGAGGGACCAATAAGGATCTGCCGTTTCCTCTTGAGCTGCAGCTGTAGAAGACGGGCAGGCAGACACAGAATGCGAGCGCTGAACCGGAGTATGAGGAGCTCCGTCTGAGGTTTTGATCTGGTGGGCGTGGCCGAAGGGCCCAGACATGGTTGCCAAATCCCGGTGGAGGTGGTGGAGCGCACGGGAGGATGACTCAGCGACCTCAGGACCGCCGTGCCGTGCTCTGCGGGGTCAGCGTGTCAGGGTTGGGTTCACATTATTACAGGTGCCCTGGTGTTGTAAACACACAGTAGTTGTGGGGACGTGCAGAGCTGCTGTGTGTGTGGAGTGCTGTAAGCTTTTGACTGGCTGTGAGTGTGGAGGCGTTGATGTTCCTC